>NC_056662.1:55986764-56286764 GCF_018350195.1 Panthera tigris | reverse complement strand
AGGCACTACTGTATGAAATTATATATGAGATAACTAGCAAGATTAACTCAGTGATTAGATTATGTTCAATTCTCTGGATTCCATTATTACAACTTTGTCTCCCTTCACCAATACCTTTTCTCCTCTTTGGTATGGTTATTCTTGATTAGACATTTTCTGGTCTACTCTATCAATTTACTTAATTAGCTATTGAGCTCCCAATCTATCTACTAGATTTATAAATGCCTTGGAGGCAGAGGTTGTTTCATGCCAATTTGCATTCCCTAAACAACTAAAATTTGTGTATAATAGTATTTCAAATATTTGTGGGAGTTAAATTAATTAACAAGTGTTGAACTGGGTCAAATGGTGCAGAAGGTGATGGAAATGAAAACTTGGAAAATAGATCAATTCAACCTTTGAGTACTGTCCACGGTGCTGAAGACAACTTTAAACAAGATACAGTCTCTGTTCATTGGGAGTTTATTGAAGGAGAAATAGACAAATGGGAGATTATGATACGATTGGTATTCAAATAAAGGCATCATGTGATGATATGAGGGAGCATAAGAATTTTGCCTGGATTAAACCATTGAGTTTGGTACTATAGAGGTCACGGTGTTAGTTTCCAATTGCTACTGTAACAACTATTACAAACTCTGGCTTAAAGCAACACAAGCTTATTATCTTACAGTTGTATAGGTCAGAAACTTGACCCCTACCTCCCTAGGCTAAATGTTAAGTATTGGTAGGGCAGCATTTCTTTCTAGAGGCTCTAGAGAAAAATTTGTGTCTTTGCCTTTTCTGATTTCTAGAAGCCACCTGCATTCCTTGGTTAGTGATCTCCTGACGATGTTTTCAAAGCCAGCAATGTCAAAGCCAGCAGAATGAGAAATCTCATTCTGCTAATGAATACATTCACATACCAAAGGGCAAGAAGTCACCATATCTATTAATTCTTATCTTTATGTGTCACATTTTACTGTGGATGTCAGGTCTAAAATGTAAATCCATTGGATGGTGTAGTATCATTTTACACATATCTCAGGATGAGTGAAGTCTTAGGTTTTTGTTTTGCTTTGTTTGTTCTGTTGTAACAATATATAGTGAGCTTTGATAGTTTGAATATCTACATTTCAGATTAAATGGTAATTTTAGTTTTTCTTGGTGGTAGGGGTAGATGTACAATCCCATGAAGGTACGCAAAAAAAAAAAAGGAGTATGTTTTTAGTAAGCAGTATGATAATAACAAGGTTATAATCATTATTTAATTTTTGAAAAGATTTATGAAGTGCTTAAGACATTTATTTGTTATTTTTAAAGGAGGTTGTTTAAGTACTTATGAAGAGTCATTATGTTACATTTGTAACTTTGTTGTTATAAATTTTAAAAAATCAAGTATATTAAATTTGAAATTTTAGTTTGCAATGTCTAAAAGAATTTAGTTAATGAAATGGGTCATTCTCATTAAAACTAGGAGAAGTTTACTTTTTCATGTATAAGTAAATAAAAAGTTAATCAAAATGCAACAAAAATGGTTCATTTTATATTTACAAATAGTACTACATTTTAAAGTTTTAATTGGTTTACATAGCATGATCTATAAATTGAGCTTAAAAGCTTGACAACCCCAACTTTTAAGGTATAAGTTTAGTGACCTGACAATTGATTTAAAAAGATACATATGTTTAATGCAAGTATTCCTTTTCATGCTAAAGAGGTCCCTTAAAAAATTAAAATATAATTAACTATAAGGGAATGATGCAATGGACTCTTATTCAGCCATTAAAAGGAATGATACACACACAATGGAATATTATTAAGTCATAAAAAGGAATGAAATCTTGACATTTGTAGCAACATGGATGGAGCTAGAGATTATAATGCTAATCAAAATAAGCCAGTCAGAGAAAGACAAATACCATATGATTTCACTTATATGTGGAATTTAAGAAATAAGACAAAGGGGGGAAAAAGACACAAACCAAAGAGCAGACTCAACTGTAGAGAACAAACTGATGGTTACTAGCAGGGTGGTGGGTGGAGGAGGGGTGAAATCGGTGAAGCGGATTAAAAGTGTGCTTATTCTGATGAACTCTGAGTAATATACGGAATTGTTGAGTCACTAGCTAGTACACCTGAAACTAATATAACACTCTATGTTAACTACATTGGAATTAAAATTTAGAAAAAGAAAATCTTATAAAAAAATAGAGACATTAATATTTTAACTAAGGCCATCATTGGTGTGGCATAGATTGCTAGTTTTCCCTTAACAATCTTTTTTTTTAAGCTTAATTATTTATTCTGAGAAAGAGGTGCAAACAGCTGAGAGACAGAGAAAGAGAGAGAGAGAGAGAGAGAGAGAGAGAGAGAATCCCAAGCAGGTTCCACACTGACAGTGGATAGCCCGATATGGGGCTTGAACTCATGAACCCGGGAGATCATGACCTGAGCTGAGATCAAGAGTCAGATACTTCACCAACAGGGCCACCCAGGCACCCCTCTCTTAACAATCTTTATGCCCTTCACACATTATTATAAAAATGAAAGTCAGTGTCCATTCACAATATAAGGCTGCCTGTCTCAATGATGTTTCCAACTAGGTGTGATAATATAATGACTACGTAACAATTTCTGAGACTTTCTTTAAGAAACATTCCATCACTTGCTGTCTTTCATATTCTGCCATGTGGAATGTGGATGCTACCATGTTGGAATATGCCATGAGGTCAAGGATTTTTGTGGCTCAGCAAAAGACAGAAGAAGCCTAGCTCCCTGACATTATGGAGTGAAACTCTACATGACAGTGAAATAAATGTCTATTGTGTTGAACTCTAAGAGAGGTCATCATTTACACCCAGACCTAACCCTAACTAGATAATAAGAACACAGACAGCATTAGTCTTTAGGCATTTTCCAAATTGTCTCCAATAATCACTTATTACAATTATAAAGTATAAATAACACGTTGTTTAAAACAATTTTATCAGAAGTCTAAAGACAGATGTGCTATTACTTATCTAAAATTTGAGTTAATATCTTGTAAAGGAAGAAAAGTATTCCTTAATCTGGAATACTGATGTCATTTTCTAATAATGGTTTCTTACCACTGCTAATTGGGTTATTTTAATATGAACACCTCCTGAAATAATGGCTACTTTTACTTACTGGTGTTTCTGTTGAGGATTTTTCATAATTTATTTTACTTTACTGCATAAATTACTGAACAGTGCACAGCAATTCAAAAACACCACATTTATATGAAAATTACTTTTCTAGAAAATGAAAATATTCTTTTTGCTCAACTCTAAGAAAATGATTTTTAAAATTATTTTTAATAGCCTTGAAACATTTAAATATATTTTCACTGTAATTCAATATCAAGTGAATGAAACATGCATAGGTCTTGTTGATTACAAACCATTTTACTTACTTTGGCCCCTCATATTTGAATGATGATTAGATTTGCCTTGCCATTCTATAATTTTAAAGTTGTAGTTTTTGTTGTTTTATATTGCTTAAAAATTATCATAACAACTAAAAGAACTAATATTTGGTCTAGGTATTCTTGGACCAAACGTGGTTAAGTGCTTTCAGATGACTGGCATTACAAGCCATGTTTTCAGTGAACATTTATTAAATTCCTATTGGATGTCAGCTGTGATGTTGGGCAGAACATGCAAAGATTAAAATGGTATAGTTTATGCTCTTTGGACTTGTCACGTGTTCAGAAAGGAGTTCTTATTAAGCCTGTCTGAGGATACATTTTCTACACTGAGTCATCAAAAATTCTAAGTCTTATTTAATTGGAAAAGATTAAGCAAAATTATCCAAATATTAGACTTAAGCGAATACACACTTACGGATCCGCTGAAAAGTCAATTACACCATTCCCCTTATTTAAACCTCAATATTTTAAACTTAATATTTATTATGTAAAATATAAATTAATAAATGTATTCTTTTCTTTTCCCGTACAAGTAGATAGTATTACTCGAAGAAGGAGCTTATTTTCTTCTTCTAATTTTGAGCTCTAGGAAAACATTGTATACTTCTTAACATTTACACTGAATTACTGGAAATTAATGAAAACTGCTAATTCCACCTTATAAAATCTCTGGCATGCAATGAAGGATAATGTCATTTTTAAATACCCCACACTCTTGAAAATATTTTAATTGAAGGAAAAATCATGCTTAATCTGCTATGCCTGTTACCTTAAAAACAAACAAGATTCATAATAACCTAAGGATGTTTAAAAGGGACCATCTTATTGTAGCATGTGAAAAGCACCACTTCCCCACCCATATTTATTTTCTCCCTGGTAGTAAAGTACAAACTAGTAACCATTTTAATCTGTTTAGGTTTTTAAAGATGATGCTTATCAAGTATCCTGGAATATTAAACATAATTTTAAAAGAGTATTTTTGTTCCTTTGGAGAAAAGTCAAATCAATATAAGTACCTATGAGCATCCACAGAGGTAAATCAGTCCAGTATGTAGACAAAGTCAGGAATTTATCTGAAGGATGTCTCCATTTTCCTGTCATACTTTGGTTAAGTCATAAACTCCCCCCCATTCTCAGGTTAAATTAGCAGGCTCTGTGCTTTCTCTATTGCTATGTAACCACCCCAAACATAGTGGCTGGAGACAACAGTGATGTATTACTATTCTGACCATTACAACTTTGGTCTTTGAAGGCATCTAATCTAATTTTTCAGATGAGAACACTGAAGAACCTAAACTTAACTGAGTTGTTAGTTTTAGACTGCAGTCCCAAACAACATATACTTTTATTTAAAAACAGACAAAACAAACAACAACAACAAAAACAACTGAAAACAAAGAAAAATGCCTGAAGTTTGATATGAGAACCTCCCAAGATGTCATTGAACTAAATTAATATTTGATCTTGAATGCATTGCATTGCTTTAATACGTGAACAGAACTTTAACTAAACTGACTACATTTAACAGAATCTGTATGTATATTTGAGAATATTCTCTGGCCTTAAGATTAATAGTAAGAAGTATGATTTCAGCCTCAATCATCATCTTGTTTTTGACTAATGGATAAAAGAGATACACAGATTTAAATGAGAACAGCACAAATCAAATCTTGTGGACTATAAAGAAGAATTTTGAACACTGAAATTTTGTGACATTTTGATAAGATATAGTGGAACGAACCTCCTACATTTGAAAAGCTTGATGATAATATTAGTAGGTAATGTAGCCCTTCCCTACATCATGTAGAGTTATTAGAATTCTAAGAGGTATTTCTGTTCTTTAAAATAATTCTGCTAATACTCTTCCTCAAAGATTTTTCAGGTAAAATATATATATATATATATATATAATAAAATATATATTATATATATATTATATATATAAAATATATATAAAATATATATAAATATATAAACTCATATATATTATATATATAAATATATATATAAAATATATATATATATTATATAAAATATATATATAAAATATATATATATATTATATTATATATATATATATATATTTCAGGTAAAAAAATATATATATTATATATATAATATATATATATTTCAGGTAAAATATATATATTATATATACAATATATATATAATATATATATATATTATATATATATTACATATTCGAGTACCTTTGCAGGTAAATACACACACACACACACACACACACACACATACATACACTGGATGTATATAGATATGCACACCTGCCAGAAAGAGATTTGTTATTTACACAGAATATGTTTTATGCCCACTACCACACATTTCTATGCTTCAATTTTTTAGCCTCTTTGTTCAGAAAAACAAACAAACCAGAAAACCCAGATGAGATTAGTGAATAACCTAATCCCTAGAGTTTAGTTTTCAAAATCAATTCCTGAATCTTAGCTGCATAGAGAAAGCAGACAAAAGAAACTCCAGTCAAAATCATCCACAATTCTTCCATCTCAGCAATGAGATTAGATTGACTGGGCTGGGAGAGGAAGTAGCAGAAAGAAAAAAAAAAAAGGTGTTATGGGATCTCAAAAAAGGAACATTATACACCATCCTCTCTCTCAAGTTGAGACCATGATACTGGATTATGGAATCCCAATGCAGAAGCTGGAATGCTGTGCCTGTTTCTCATTTGATGCTCTGGGAGTTAATAAGCCCTGTGTAGAAAACATGATCTTCCTTATGTGGGGCTTAAAGCAGATATGGCAAATGGGTGTCTGGGCCTGAGGAGAGCTTCAGAGATCCCATGCATCCAAGATTGTGAAAAAAAAAAAGAGTTGCTTCATCGTCATGTACCCTGAGAATGGTGGAGGTGGGTGACAGAGGGAGCTGGTGGCCTGAAAGAGTCTCATGGTGGCAGAGTGGATTCTGTGACATTGAGCTGAGTGTCTATGGGGCTGCTTCAAAGGATCTGATTGTCTCAACAGGTGCCTCTACAGAGGGACTGACAATTATTGTCACCCTTCTAGAATATAAGCTCGGTTTAGGTAAAGATACTACTGTATCCCCAGGCCCACGCATATAGTTCACACTCAGTATATATTTGTTGATGCATAAAGAAATCATATCTCAACATGGTATAAGGATTCTGTGCAGTCTCCATTTGAATCCAGAGTTTCACTACTTATTATCTAGACATTGTCAGTTCAGTCCAAAATAAAATGCAAATAGCGCCTTCCTCGACAACAGGCTCATGAATATAAAGAATTTCACACACTATCAGGCAAATAGAGATGCTCAAAAATAATGTTTGGTTATTGTTGGAAATTGATAAGAAATTTTCATAATAGTAACCTTGAGAGCTTGTTGAACCTAATTGCTTCAGCAGAATTCCCGGTTATTTATAAATCTATCACTATTTGGGCATCTGAAGTTGCTTGTTTTTGTTTTGTTTTCTCAGCTTTGCCTTGGATAAACTGTTCTCATCAGAGATCAAAAACAGAGAAACCGACCTAGAGAGCTTGAGGACAGAATATGTATGTGCATAAAGAGGGCATCAGACACCACAGTCAAATATCTAGTTTTGTACCTGGGTAAAATCGTTCTCTATGCATTGGTTTTCCTAACTCACGATACACTAACTAATAAGCAGCTAGACCCACTTTGACTCCCAAACACACCCGCTGCCACTTACTGACACAAACACACTGAGCCCATGGAGGCATGCCCTGCCGTAGACCCCTGGGATTCTGCCTTTTCTGGATTGTGCTGAATAGCCTGAAGTGAAAGACAAACAAGTTGCCTGGAGCAAAATTTCTTGATTAGCAGTACACTGTCTTTTACAGCAATCACATGAACTTTTATCTGAAACATCCCTGGGAGCAGCTAAAGATGGGATCTGTTGCTATGAGAACAGCCAAGCAGCTTTGGCAAATTCCATGTGTGATAGATAATGACCTTTGTATCATTTAATATCGGATTTCCTGTTACTGATGGCGGTAAATAATCCTTACCTTCCTTTAGTGAACAGTTGCTTCATCCCAAAGCCCGAGACCATGTGTGAAGACATTTTAGCAAAGGATTTCCAGCAAAGCCTACAGACCACATAGATCTGACCTAATCAGTGATTGCCTTGGGCTATCCGCTGTGTGAGTTCTGCTTTCCACATTATCTCCTGGGGTTGTTGTTATCTAACGTTTGTAAATATTTCAAAAGTTTGAGCTGCATATAATCAATTGTAAATGCTATGGAGCTTCAGATCACATCAATAGCCTTGGAGAGGCTGCATCACCATTAAAATTACAATCAATCCATTTTCATTTCTCCTCAAGTTTTTTTCTTATATTGTCCCATGTTTTGGTCCAATGTTTCAACATCATAAAATGGTAGCTTTGATCTTAGTGGAAAAAAAATTGAAGATTAAAAAAAAAAAAGACAATTGGGAAGAACTTATTCACTTTGCTTAATTTGGCATCACCGTGACTCACCAAATTGTCCAAGAGATCACCTTGACATAAGTGTTGTGCAAGAGCATTTTGATTTCTTGGCTCTGTCTGACCACTCTCACCTCTTAATGCCAAATGTTCTAAATTGCAAAAGCACCAAATATAATTTGCAATTCATCTTAGAGAAGTAATGACTCTTTGAAGTGCAAGAAAATATTCATCGTTTCAATAATTTTTGGGGGGGCACCTGGTGGCTCAGTTGGTTAAGCGTCTGACCCTTGACTTCAGTTCAGGTCATAGTCTCACGGTTCTGGAGATGGCGCCCTGTGTTGGGTTCTGTACTGGCAGTGTGGAGCTTGCTTGGGATTCTCTCTCTCCCTCTCTCTTTCTGGTCCTCCCCACTCTCTCTCTCTCAAAATTAAATAAGTAAACTTAGGGGCGCCTGGGTGGCTCGGTCGGTTAAGCGTACGACTTCGGCTCAGGTCATGATCTCACGGCCCGTGAGTTCAAGCTCCGCGTCGGGCTCTGTGCTGACCGCTCAGAGCCTGGAACCTGTTTCAGATTCTGTGTCTCCCTCTCTCTCTGCCCCTCCCCTGTTCATGCTCTGTCTCTCTCTGTCCCAAAAATAAATAAACGTTAAAAAAATTTTTTTTAAATAAAATAAAATAAATAAGTAAACTTAAATATATATATAATATAAAATATAAATATATATATAATATTTAAATATATATATTATAATATAATAATAATATATATAATATGAAATATATATAATTTTAAAAAACACTTCACATTCTCAGGTAGTGGACTTATTCCATTATATGACAGAAATAGTTCTACAATACTGGGCTGAGAATGTCGGTATGATTTTGACCAGGTCAAAATATGAGTTTATAGCATCGAGAACAAAAGCAGAACATTTTCTTTCCTACAAATAGCTTCTATTTTATTTGAGAACTATTTCATTGGTTAATCTGGTTACTTCTGCTTTTTCAAGGACTCTCTACACACACAAGAAAGCATTTCTGAGCCAAGTGTAGAATATGATGATGTTGAAAAAAATCAAAGATCTAAATAAATGGAAAAATATTCCATGTTCATGTATATGCAGATTCAATATTGTTAAGTCAATGTCAGTTCTTCCCAACTTGATTTATAGATTCAACAGAATCACAATCAAAATCTCAGCAAGTCACTGTATAGAAATCAAAAACTGATTCTAGAGTTTATATGGAAAGGCAAAGACTCAGAATTATAATATGATGATGACAGAAATAAGAAGGATTTATAGGTAATATCCTTAGGCTTTGGGAATCCTGCAAACTTTTTGTAGAACATGGAGGTTTAGCTGTGGTGGGAAACTGTGCACCTGAGAACCTAGTCATGATTCTTTTTCATGGGCTTAGGGCAACTGCTTACCCGGGCTGCAAGATCGCAGTCTCTTGAACAATGTGGGAATTAGTTGCGTTGAACACCTGCACGGTCAAAAATCTGTGTATAACATCTGACTCCCCTCCAAATTTAACTATGGAAACCTATTGTTAGTTGGAAGCCTTACCAATAACGTAAAGAGTTGAGTAACACATATTTTGTATGATTTATGTTTGGTATACTGTATTCTTACAGTAAAGTAAGCTAAAGGAAAAGAGTGATTAAGAGCATCATAAGGAAGAGAAAATACATTTATAGTTCTCCACTGTATTTATCGAAAAAAATCACCATATAAATGGACCTGCACAGTTCAAACCTGTGTTGTTCAAGGGTCAACCGTATATCTCTATCTCTATCTCTCTCTATATCTATATCATCTATCTCCATATCTGTATCTATGTCTATGTCTATGCGTATGTCCATCTCTAGCTATCCACGTACCTCTTAAGATTCAGAAATCTGACCTGTAGGCTGTGGGTTGGGAAACCTCTAGCTGAAGGAGGAATACATGCATGTAATTCTGTGGGAAATATCAGGGAACATGAAAACTCGTGGAAAGAACTGAATGTGAAATATTAGGAACAGAGGACACTTGGTATCACATCAAGCACCATAGTTGTTCTCATGCTGCTTTCTTATGGGCCCATTGCTGTGGGAGAAAATTAGGTTTCCTCATCGGTGAAATTAGAAAATCAAGCGGAACATGTTTTCTTTTAAGCAATTTTTTTTTTCAAAATACAAAGAAACAAGCATTAGAAATTATGGGAAGTGCAAGTGTATTTTTCTGTTACTTTGAAATAAGCAGTTGAAATCTATGCATTCCTAGTGTGCAACAAAATAGTTTCCTATCGGAATGAATTGGTGCTATCTGTTGGGTCCTGGTCCTAGACTCCTGCCCATTGGAGCAATTAGCATTAATTAGCACATTTATTGTCAAGGTTGGATGAGATCCTGTGAATGGGATGGACAGAAAGGAAAATCCCCTTATCTCCACGGACGCTGATCCCTGGCGAAAAGAAGATTGAAATACGTGGTCAGGAATCTGTAAGGCAAGTTCACTGCCACTACCCCCCTGGCAGCAGTTACAGAGGTCTGCTTCCTGTGCGTCCTGTTGATGGCTGTTATGAACATTATCTTTGCCCAGAAATGGAAAATGAGATTCCAAAGAAATGATAATGTTATTTACCTTCATGGTCAAAAGTCTCCCAAGGGGCTCTAGTGCACATTTTGCATTTTAACACGATGGAGACCACTAAGGACCATGAATTCCTCATGGATGTGGTTCAGCAAAATAGGTGAGGAGTTTCCTGTGTAATACAAGATTGCAGAATGACCTCAATTTTAACAGCCAATAGAAGTTCTCCCTCCTTTTCTATACTTCGAATCAGGAAGCTCTTTCTCTAATCCAACTGTGGGTTAAAGAAATAGACCCTGAATCAAAGTTTACACCTACTTTAGATAATAGGGGGCTTTTTTCTATATTGAGTTATTATGAAGCCCAGAATATGAATGCAAGAGACGGTGCAAGTCAACTTTATAATGTTATGTGAATGAAATTTAAGATCTTTCATTGATTTATAAAGGTTATAATTTCATTAATTCTATTCCTCGATTAATTTTAATATTTATTTAATCTTTGAATCCCCAAATTATATTAGAGTTAATGAAGTAATTCAAGTATTAGTTAATATTATCTTAGGATCTTAAACATGGATATGAAAAATTAAGGAATGGCCTAAGAATATAAAATGGTGCAATTATTTAAAGTTAAATGTGGCAATATTTATTAAGATTAAAATAACTTGGGAATATACTTTAGATAAACTAGCACCAGAATATTAAATATCAGAATATGTGGTTATATTTTAAAATTCCTTTTGCTATTGCTAACTATATATATATTATATACATATATAACTGTATATAATGTATATATATAATATATATAGTTATATATATACTTACATTTATATTTACATTTATATTATTTATATTTATTTATATATGTATATATAAGTACACACACATGCCATTATATATTTATATAAATTCTGATATTATATATACAGCATACACACATTCTGATGTATATGTATGTGTGCTTGCAGGATTGGTTGAACTAGCAAAATAATTGAAATATGCAGCAGTAGTCTAACTACTGATCATAAGTGAGCACTATGCTATTATTTACCATGTAGTCACTCAAATAATGAATGGTTGTATATGTATTAATATAAAGGCATGTGTGTTATAGTAACTTAAAAAAATTTTCTAGTACAATAAAATTTGGGGGAAAGTACATGACTGGATGAAGGACAGGTCTTTTGGTTTCTACTTTATGCTGCTTTGTACTTTTTTGTACTCTTTTCCCCCATCAAGAGCATATATATCATTTATAATTATAAAACCAAGTTTCAGTGAAAACTCATAAAAGGAGCGGACTACCTTAAATTCCTCATTGAGCAAGTTGAGAAACCAATGAATGAGCAAACAGTGTAATTATAGAGTAGCAACAGCAGCAAGAAAATCAGAACTTTCAACAATATGATTTGGTATATTTTGTACGTTGCCAAATATGCTATATATGAGACATTCGAGAATGGAGGTGCTGCCTTGCAAATGCCAAAAAAAAAAAATTGTATTTTTTTTCTTTTCAAAATATTTAGTGTCTACAATTCATCAGTGAACCAAGTAAATCATGGCTCCTTCAAGTGTGAGGATCGAAACCAATTACCATTAGTGACCATCGGGTGCAGCCGGTCCTTTCTGTCCTGTTGCCTGAATCTCAATGATCTCCCAAGTGCGCCCGTGCAATTTAACAGAAAGATCAATATACCACAGCAGTTAGCAGCAGCCCTCTTGAAGTGCCTCACAAAACATGCTACATTTCTCCACCGAATAAATGTCAAAACATTCCAACAGCTACAATTCTTGGGAGAAATCGTTCTTCTGAAACATTATTGACATACTTTAACCCACATTTCCCGCGGCTTGCAGGCTTCCTACTGGCCAGTCAATTCTGATTTGGCAAGAGCCACATCGACATGTGTCCCCTGCTGACTTGCTCGGATGGCATGGAAGATATCAGAATCTGGTGTATAGGTCTTTAGGTTCAAAGGTCAGTGGTCTAACGCTGACCCAAGGCCAAGGTGATGGCAACCTCTCTCCAGAGACTTGGCTTCATCTCTAATATGCCCTTGAAATCAATCAATATCATCACAGAGCTTGCCTTTCTAAGCATAAAAGACTGCCTGATCTAAATGCTTCTAGGTTACTTCCTGCGAACTGAGAGCTTGAAAGCCATGTAGGAGAAAAACGGAACAGATTTTACTTCTCACTTTATGGAATTACTGTTTAAAAACCTTACAGTGATTGCGATTTTCCAAATATATGTGCACATTGAGATTAAAATATACATATATATATGTATATATATGTATATATATATATATAGAGAGAGAGAGAGAGAGAGAGAGAGACAGAGAGACAGAGAGAGAGAGACAGAGACAGAGACAGAGACAGAGAAACAGACAGAGACAGAGAGGGAGAGAGAGGGAGAGAGAGGGATATATTTGTATATGTGAGATGTGTATATTTACACACACACACACACACACACACACAGAGGTAGAAAGAAAGAAAAAATACATTTATTTTCCTTTCAGTGTGTAAGTTTTAGTTGTTTCACATCAGAACACACACTATGGGGCGCCTGAGTGGCTCAGTTGGTTGAGAGTCGGACTTAGGCTCAGGTCATGAGCTCGCGGTCTGTGAGTTCGAGCCCCACACTGGGCTCTGTGCTGACAGCTCAGAGCCTGGAACCTGCTTCAGATTCTGTGTCTCCCTCTCTCTGTCCCTTCCCTGCTCATGCTCTGTCTCTCTCTGTCTCTGAAAAATGAATAAATGTTAAACAAAAATTTTAAGAACACACACTGTGAAAGTGGTCTCCTTGCCATGTGATGCTTTCTGATACGTCTGAGTTATTAGGAGCTGCTGAAGGTTCAACCTGGAATGAAAATTTATTTTGATGTTTGTTTTGTGCCCCTTTAAACAAACTTTTCCCTTCATCTTTCTATGAATTGTTTTATTTGAGTACGTGAAAATCTTTGAGATCGCATTGTGAGAAACCATCCTACAAACGTACAAGCAGAAAACCATTCATTTAGCCTCAGCTTATTTTGATGTTTACAAAAACAAGGGGCCATTTTGCCAGAAGACTGTTCTCCTTCATTCCAGATTCATGAATACATGGATCTTCAGACTCACTCAACACTAATGCCTACTTGAGTCACTCTCAAGACATGACTGCAGCTGGGCAACAATAAAAATAGTTATTAAACATGAAAAAAGGGGGCGCCTGGGTGACTCAGTCAGTTAAGCATCTGACTCTTGGTCTTATAAGAGCCCTGCATCAGGCTCTGCCCTGACAGCACGGAGCCTGCTTCAGATTCTCTCTCTCTCCTCTCTCTTCCCCTTCCCCAATCACGTGTGTGCTTTCTCTCTCAAAATAAATAAATAAATGTTGTTTTTTTTTTTTAAATAAGAAAAGGGATGGCAACTATTATTCTACCAAAACAGACTCTCTTAAAATTTTCGGAAACCAAATTTATTAGCTAACTGCCATTTCCAAATAGAGCAGGTTAGTTTTATTAATTCAGAAAGTTATATATAACAGGTGCACTGAATCTCCTCTGCCTGTGGTGTTTAAAGTGTCTACACCTGGGGGCGCCTGGGTGGCTCAGTCGGTTGAGCGTCCGACTTCAGCTCAGGTCATGATCTCACAGCTCGTGAGTTCGAGCCCCGCGTCGGGCCTTGTGCTGACAGCCTGGAGCCTGCTTCAGATTCTGTGTCTCCCTCTCTCTCTGCCCCTAACCTGTTCGCATTCTGTCTCTGTCTCTCTCAAAAATAAAAATAAACATTAAAAAAATAAATAAATAAATAAAGTGTCTACACTTAATACAGATCAGTCAAGATGAACGAATAAGAGAGGGAAAAGGTCTCTCCCCCCACAATAAAATGTCACCATTACTTCTCAGGTGCAAAATTAGCGGAATATGCACATTCATATAAGTGTGATTGTTAAAACAGTCAGCAAATGGCAATGGAGACATTTGTACTCTTAGCCTTGGTTTCTTCAATAAACAGCAATAGCAATCTCAGTGATAAATCTTCCTTTGACTCCACTTAAAATTATACAGTCTCTTCTAAGCAAACAAGAGCCCGTTAATATCGACCTGGAAGATAGATATTAAACCAACATTTTCATAGTTGTTTGTTTGTTACTTATCTCCCAAGACATTAGCCAAACACATGGATTTAACATCAAAATGAAAAACAAAACAAAACAAAACAAAATAAAAAAAAATAAACACATGAAGTTCTTCCTCAGGAAGGTAGCAACTAGATATTTCAGGGAAAAAAAAATCAATGTCACTCTCTGTTTCTCCAAACACACACACAAAATCAATAATGTTCTAAATAACTACTTCACATATGTATTTTAGATTATGAGACTCCATCACTGAGATAATATGCAAGAATTACCTAGAGCCAAAATGTCACCAATGTGAGATAAGATTAAACATACAACCGTACCCAGAATAGAATTTACCATCCCCCCTCATGCACACACACAAATGAGTTTCCTTGACACAAATACTGAGTCCTAATAGTCGGCAAAGGGTTTAAACATTATAATCTTATGTAGTTGGACAATTCCTTCCCATACGTTTTCTCTAATGAAAGAGTTATTAACATCTGTTTGATAAATTGCAGCTGTTATTCTTTAACTTAAAAGAAAATTAAATCTAGCCTCTTTATAAGAGGATTCTTATAACTAATATAATGACGTGTAAATATACTTTACATTCTGCAGTTTTAAGTATTTTGAGGGAAAGACTGTTTTCTACTACACACTATGCAAAATATACCATATTTCTAGTTTATGTCCCTTATGAATACTTAACCAGCTACCTCGGAAATTGCCTTCAAAACTCGAAACAGTCACTTCTTTTTTTTTTTTTCTTTTTAGAAGGAATGGAAAGTCTGTCCATTCCTTTTGTTTTTCTTTTTTAAAGTTTGTGTATAATTTATTTTGAGAAAGTGAGAGAGAGAGCATGTGGGGGAGGGGAACGGGGGGGTGGGGTAGAGAGAGAATCCCAAGCAGGCTCCACACTGTCAGTGCAGAGCCCCATGTGGGACTCGACCTCTCAAACCGTGAGATCATGACCCGAGCCAAAATCAGGCACTTAATTGACTAAGCCACCCTGGCTCCCCAAAAGCCACTTCTTGAATAATCATGTTACATTTCTTATATCAGTTTATTTTCACATAATTTTTCGATATCAGGAGGGTCTGAAAGGTTAAGAAATCATTTCATGTTACGTTTCTAAACTCAGGGCTGTCTGAATCCAAGACCCATGTTTTTAAACAACAGGCTATTCTAATGTTACTTTACCAGGAGTATCCCAAAGGGACAGGTTTATGATCGTTGGAGGGAAAATTCTTATCAAAGGGAAAGCATGCCTTATTTAGCAGATTTGGAGAAGATATCAAGCTGAGAGCAATCATTAATGCAACTAATGACACAGCATCCAAAAATATTTGGCAAAATTAGACATAGAAGGCTTTTCTTTTTTTACTACCTCAGTGTTAAATAATGGTTACAGTTAATATTTCACAAATATTACAAACAAATAAAGAAAACCCCACAATTGGGGGGTCAGAGCTTAGGAGAAGAAACTTAGGTATGAAGGAAGAGTGGGTAGATGTGTACTTGAACTTCAGGTTTCAGAATTCATTCTGCTATTTCTGCTATGTGGTCCTGGGAATATCCCACAACTTACTCAAAATTCCCTTTCCTCATTTGAAAGATGAGGGTAATACTGGCCACTTTCACGCTGAGGATTAACTGAGATAATGCGTATTGTTGAAGAGGTCCACCAGGAAGCACAAATAAAAAGTAAGTTGCCCACATCAGAGGACACTGTTCTGAAATATTAGAACACGAGAGATTAAACAAAGAGCCTATGAGATTACTGTGAAGAGGAAAACTAAAGCCATATACCAAGTAACTAAGCAGGGATGACATTGGGCTATTCAGTAGCCAGATGCACATGCCTTTAAATCCTCAAAGGAAAAAGACATTCACCTAGAGTTCTATATCTCTTAAAATTATCAATAACATATAAAAGTAGAATAAGATGTTGAAAACACGCAAGAATGACATAGCTCACGGGTGCCCTTTCTTAGGATGCTACTCATGAGTTCAGTATAATGCAGAAAGGAGAAAAAAAAACACAACAGAATATGGCCAACAGGAACACAGCCAAGAGTAGCTTTGACATAGCAGCTGCATAGGACCCCCACACCCTGGCTTAGAGATAGAGCCAAAAGAAGAAGGCTCCGGTGAGGGGTAGGGTCCTGGCGGATTATGGAATGATAGGTAAGCTAGGGGAAAAATTGTGCAATAAAACCATAAGAGGTACGTAATAGAACATTATAAAGTGCTACCAGGTCATCTGAGGGGCTCAGTTGGGTAAGCAGAGGGCTCCTGATTCTGGCTCAGGTCATGATCTCATGGTTGTGAGATCCAGCCCTGTGTTGGGCTCTACGCTGGGCATGGAGCCTGCTTGGGATTCTCTCTCTCTCTCTCTCTCTCTCTCTCTGTCCCTTCCCCCCACCCCTCAAAAAATAAATAAATAAAAATAAAAATAAAAAGTGTTATCCACTCCAAAAAAAAATGAATAAAATGAGGCAAAAAACTGCATTCATAACAGAAAACTTGGTCCATGTGTGAGGATCATTAATATTGTCATAGAAATGTAACCGTCAACAATTGACTTTAGCAGAAATTATGATTACTAGGAATATAAAGCAAGCCAAGGATTTGTTCCCACCCACAGAAAGTCAAAAGATAATATGAAATGTATAATTCAAGAAATACAAAAACGTAAGTTAGGATAGCTCATAATAATTTTCTTGAGTTCAAATATTTGAAGGACTATTGCACTGCAAAGAAGTCAGTCACACTTTTTATGATTCCAGGAGCCATCAAAAGGTCAGCAAAATGGATCTTGTGGGAAATATATTTCACCTTAACATAAGAAAAGATTGTCTGAAATGACATAACTCTGGGCAAAATGATTCCTCTGCCACAGGAATGGACGTATATTGGACAACTGCTTGATGGAGATTAAAGGCACAATTCAAGCATCAGAAGTAGGAAGACTTGTTGTAGACCACTTCTAAGGTGTCCTGCCTTGAGCTCAACAACCCTATGAGAACCATGCTGGCCATAATTACGACAGAAAAGTTATTCCATTTGGCTTACTCATCTTGGATACCCTGGGATGTCATACAACGCTCTTTGAAATCTGAATACTGAAAACTTTAATGAAGAAATCCTGAAGGATCCCCTCCGCCCCTGCCTACAAGTAGTTGCCCCATTGAATGCTGAATAAATATTCAGCAGATGGTATTGAGTGCTTTCCATACTCCAAAGTGCTCTTCTGGGATATGGTGGATACAGCTTGGCATGAGACCAAGAAGGTGCCTCAGATAAGGAGTGTGCATTCTTTGGCTCATCTGGGCAGGCATACTGGAAACTGGAGACAGGTGTCCTCACCAAACCAAGCAAAGATTTGGAAATACAAAATCCACCAAATAAAACTTGTCAAGACTACCAAATAAAGACTGGATTGAGAGACACAGCACAGCTTAGAATATAGTGTTATTCACCCAGAGCAGTTTTATGAGGATTTGATTCAAATGCTTAATGTAATTTATCTTTTGCCATGTAAAAGATTTTAGCTGCCAAAGCCCTGTAAAAACTGGAGACATAGCTTTGTTGTTGTCGTTGTAGTGGTAGATCCATGGAGTGGGAGAGAATTTCCAGAAGCTTGAGCAAACGCAGTTCTCATAGAGTCCTAGTGACAATGCAGAGGAAGGTCAGTTTCATGATGGCAAGCTAGCTGAATTTGATGGGTTAAAAAATAGAGTTCGGTTGTTCTTGGGAGAGGATTATACTCTCCAGTGTGCCACAGGCCCAGCTACTTCCAATCAAGTCCAACCAATCCCTCTGTACATTGGTTTACAGTCTGACACCACCCAGGATGACCTGTAAATTTCATAAAGAAAAGAGGTTGGTTTTCATTCTTTTTACTTTTCACAGCATCCAAACATCTGAATTACACCTACTGATGCTCATTTATTTGGGACAATTGGATGATATCTGCATAATTCCTTTCTGTCCATATTGTGATGTGGGGATGATTTCAATGAGATTTAGAAATGTTGATCACGGGGCGCCTGGGTGGCTCTGCTGGTTAAGCGTCCAACTTCGGCTCAGGTCATGATCTCGCGGTTGGTGAATTCGAGCCCTACGTCAGGCTCCGTGCTGACAGCTCAGAGCCTAAAGCCTGCTCCAGATTCTGTCTCCCTTTCTCTCTGCCCCTTCCCGGCTCATACTCTGTCTATGTCTCTCTCAAAAATAAATAAACATTAAAAAAATTTAAAAAAAAAGAAATGTTGATCACTTTTAGAGTTACTTAGACTAGGACTAAATAAACTAGAAAGATGTTTAATTCAAATGTGTTTAATACATTTTGCTAGATACAAGCACTTAAGTATTACAAAAGATAATTTATTCTTTCTAGAATTATTAGCTAATGTCTCTATTTTAGTATGTTCTTTGGTAGCTGTTGAGAATCAGAATGAACTCACTTTCCCTGCCCACATACTTATCATATGCTAAAGGCTTATGATAAAGGGTCCATACATCACATGCATATTATCATATGTAGTCACAGCAAAGGGCATCAGTGGGACAATTTATATGCAGTACAGAATTCCTAGGCATTTGCATGTTATTAGGTTTTTTAACTTTTTTTGACAGATTATTTTTGAAGTTTCTTTTTCTTTTTTTTGAAATTTCTTTGAAGTGTCAATAAAGAGGATGATTATCCCTCCATGAAGTGGAAAAAGAATAAAACTGAGTTACATCAAATGCTCAGGGGAGTGGTATAGCAATTTTATCAAATTTCTGAAAGAAAAGATTGAGACTGTCACATTCACATCAATTAATAATAAAAATATGTGAAACAATATTTGGTCATATGTAAGAGTAATAATCAATTCACCTGCAGTCTGAAATACATCTATGACAAGTACTTTGAAATGCATTAACTGTAGGTTATCATGGTCAAAACGCTATATATATTTTTTTTAACTTGTGTTGAATTAGAGTTTCTCTTTTAATTAAATCAATAAGTTGTCCTTCCCACCTGAAAAATCAACCCAAATGTCAACATCCTAATAGATTTGTAAAAAGGCTGAAGAGAACACTATAATCAGATGACCAAGGCAGCATATTATTATTTCCCTGATAAATAGACACAAAAGGACTAAATGTCCTTTCTTCACCGGATAAGTTGTCAAGGTTCCAAAATAATCTCTTCACAAGTCAAATATTTAACCAGAAATGCAATGCAAGGGATTTCAATTTTCTGTACTATGTTTTAAATGAATCTAAAATTTTAAATAATAAATAAATAAATACATAAATACATAAATACATAAATACATAAATAAATAAATAAATAAAAAACCCAGGTTTCCAAACTCTTAAGGAAACAAATAGTACTAGGCTAAGGCCAGAGTCAGGCTTAAGTCTACGCTGAAGAAGCAGCTTTCAATAGCATGAAAAGAATATTGCTCAGCGATGGTCCCCTGAGAGCAGAGCTGAGACAAAAATTTGATGATAGGATCTTCTCTGAATCGTCCAGTGGGAGGTAAGGGGACAGCACTTGCCCGTTGATTCCCACCTCTGCCCCATTTTGGCTGAGACTGTCCCGCAGGCATGAACTCCTTTGCAGCTCATTGCACACGTGGAAATACCAAGAGGGACCTGTCAAGGCAAGCCGGAGAAGGCAGAAAGAGATATGTGTGCAGTGTAGCATTGATGGCACAAAACCATTGGAAGCCCTCCCAGAATTATTCACCATATCTGTAAGTGGAATTGGAAAGGAGGCCGCCAGGGTATCAGATGAGTCACAGAAGCATTGTAAATAGAGCCTGGAAGCTTTCCTTATTGATAGCACCTCTCACAGACCCTCCATGGAGAACGAGAAGCTTCTACAGGGGGATCCTCAACAGTGAAGATCTCTGTCACCGTTTTTAAAGAATGGAAACCCAACATTTATTATTTAAATAAATATCTCCATCCACAGTATCATGAGTAGACACCAATATACCAATAAAATTATAGGAAGCTATGACAGTGTGTAAATGATATGAGCTAGGGGGGGGTTAGGAAAATCTCTGAAAAAGAAGATTGTAAGTTGAGATCTGAAGAGTGCTTCATTGGGCGGACCTGGCTGCTTCACTGTGGTTCCATGTTCACTGTGTTTCCATGTGAATGGGTTAGCGTGACAGCGCTTTGTGAAACTTGTTTGCTTCCTTCTTTAATGTTCATCCTGAAATAAGGAGCTTCTTTTGTTTTGCTGCTGGGCTGCAAAGACATTTCTTTTTGTCTTCTTTTTTATTGAATGAGGTAAGGGGGGAGAATATAGATTTCTGGGGTGCCTGAGTGGCTCAGTTGGTTAAGAGTCCGACTTTGGCTCAGGTCATGATCTCACGGTTGGTGAGTTTGAGCCCTGCGTCAGGCTCTGTGCTGACAGCTCAGAGCCTGGAGCCTGCTTCAGATTCTGTGTCTCCCTCTCTCTCTGTCCCTCCCCTGCTTACTCTCTCTCTCTCTCTCTCTCTCTCTCTCAAAAATAAATAAAAATTAAAAGAGAGAGAGAATATAGTTTTCTGAGCAGGTGTAGTGATTCAGGGTGGATCTAAGGAATTTTTCTGTTCCTTCACACATTCTGCCCTTGGGATTGAGTGTATCAGTGGATCACATTATTTGAAGGAATGTCAGTGATTTTTATCTTAGATCCATTGGAGGGATCAGGAAAAGACCAGGATTTTCTCTGTGTTTGTTGAAGGACACTTCAGGTGGGATTGTCAGGTGGGGGTTTCAGTTCTTCCAGACCCAGGCAGACGGGGAAAGCAATCTGTAAAAACAAGCACACGAACAAACAAACGAAAATGAGGGACATAGAAAGAAGGATACAAGTTTTTATTTTTAAATGTAGAGCAATAAGGTAATAATAAACAGTTATTAGGAGGTGGGGTTTTCTTTTTTCCATCTCTTCTATATTTTCTTTCAAAGTCATCTTTATTATATTATTTAATATTGCTTGTACCAATATCCAAACAAAACATTCCCTTAAGGAAAAGCTTGGTTTTGCAGAAAAACTGCTGATGAGAAACAGAAGAGCTTCCTTCTCACCGTGGCTGAGAACGAATTTGGAGCAAAATATTGTGCGAAGTAGATACCAGGTGTTTCTTAGATTGGAATTTCTGAAGAAGCTACCTGACTATACTTGTCCTTACATTATGCTTACAGTTGTGCCTTTGAGGGTCTTGCCGCCCCACATATGGTTCCAGAGCAAGCAGCTTTACCAAGTATGGGGACCTCATTAGAAAAGAAGATTCTCAGGCCCTGCCCAGGACCAGCTAAATTAGAACCTGCATTTGAACAAGATTCTCGGGTGGATCATACACTTAAAGTTGGAAGATCACTGATGGAGTGTTTGTTACTCAGGAATGAGTTTTGTTTCGTTCTGAAATGGATTTATATACCTAGTCAGTCAGTTGTTTGATGCCAAAGTAAACCTAAGTAAACTTTCCCCACAAACGTCTCAGGAACATGCTCTGAAGTTTATCTATGTGTCCATTGTTTTCTACTGTATCGAACTGGAAATGATTTCAAGAGTCTCTCCAGTTTTAATTTCACAGTCCTTTGTCTACCTTGGCTGTCCTAGAATTCAGATGAGGCAACAGTTCTCATACTGTGTCCAATGGGCATATTGGGAATTGGGGTAGGGAAAGGGATAAAAATCAGAGACGCACACAAAATATGTATTTTCATATAGGTATGACCGTGAATGCATCTAGATTACCACCACATTATAAATTTTGTATATTTCTACTTCTGCTATCATGATTTTACAGCTCTGGGAAATAGAAATTGTAGCATAAAGATGTATTTACTTCTAATCAAGAGCAGAGATACAGAGAGAGAACTCAGGATGATCTGTTTCTGGTTTTGGTTTTCAAAGATCAGTTTACTTACCTCCTTTCCCTTGACCTCATTTGTTTTAAGTTTATTTATTTATTTTGAGAGAGAGAGAGAGAGAGAGAGAGAGAGAGAAGGGCAGGGAGAAGTGAGAGAGAATTCTAAGCAAGCTCTGCCCTGTCAGCACAGAGCCCCATGCAGGGGCTCAAACTCACCAGCCGTGAAACAAACCAAGAGTTGAATGCTTAACCAACTGAGCCACCCAGTCGTCCCGGCCTCATCTCATACTGTCAGATGCACAGAACTAAAATAACGGCATTCTCTGCTGAGGTTATTTACAACCATGATTTGGATGCAAACTCCTGCCCCTTAGTGAATTCCACCCTCTGTAATTCTGATAAACAGATTTATAATGCAAACTTTTATTTTGCATATTAATTTCTGAAGAACAAATCAAAATGATAATCAAAGACCTATTTTATCAGTGTCCTTGTCAGTGTTACTTTACTAAATGGGGGGGGGGGGGTGGAGAAAGAAAGAAAACAGTGGAAACTATGCATCAAATGATATGCGTCATTAATGCATTTTTTAAATCAATAAATGTCAAAATAAAATGTAATTTTTTTTTTCTGAAAACAAGTTAGGAACTAACATTTTTGTTCATTCTTGAACGGTGAGTGGCACCTGAAATGAATTCTCCCTCAGATGCGAAGAATTCTTAAATATAAATACAGAACACTGTGACAAGTTGAGAAAGAGACCAAAGACAAAGTAAAACTTGGTTTTTCAGTGTCTTTAATATTTTTTCCTGTGTTTGAACAAGGGGGTCCCAATATTTATTTTGCACTTTGCCCTGCAATGAATCAACAGACTCACCTACTTACTTAACACCTAGCTTCTGTGTGTGTGTTGTGAGGCCGACTAAGATGTCTAATTAGCCAGCAGAACATTTCTTGCTTCAGTCTCCACACCCCCACCCTGATGCCCCACTTGAATTTATGTGATATAAAGAGTTATTTGTGTTTTCCCATTTAGAATTTCAATTTGCTCATTTAGAAATAACAGAAATAAAATTAACCCTCTTGTGTGGAGAGGCAATTTATTAGAAGTGAGAGATGCAGGAAGTTAAATGATTTTCTCTTCCTTTTAAGGGAAAAATAGTGCTAGAATGTGGTTAGAGGGACTGATGTCTTCTCCATCTTCTCAGGAAGCCTCACGGGTAGGGTGACCACCACCCAGGTTCTCACTATTTTCTACTGGTGGAGAGATTATCAACAGTTTCCCTCCCTTTTACTGTCAAAAGTGTTCTGTTTTGGAAGATTAATTGTCTGGTCCCCATACACACGGACATGCTATGATGGGGGCAGAAAGGGCAGGGTTTAGCAGAGATTCTGGGTACCTGCTCTTAGCATCCCCGAACGTCTTTCCAGAACACTGGAGACACAAAACCTCTCCACTGTGACTTTTGGAACAATTGTTCCAGTCTTTCAGGAAAGCAGCTTTCTCTGTCCATAGCATGTGGCTAAAGGGCAAGTGGTTGATACTGACTCTTTGGTACAGAATTAGGCACAGTGCTATCAGGGATAATAATATCATGTGCCGGAGACAGAATGGGAGCCTTCGAGAGAAGCAGAAGTGGGAGTGAGCAGAGTTCAAAAGTAGCCAATGGACTAGACTGGTGGGTGGGGGCAGAGCGGGTTTAGAAGTGAGTACACTTTATCTACAAAATCAACTGAAGCTGCAGGACGGAAAATGGTGGTCATTTAATGTATTGACCCGAGTACCAAAACATGACTCCAGTGAGTGGACTCCAGACATATTTTCTGGTGCTCTAGTGGTCACTAACTACACTATTTCTTTTCTTCTCTCAACCTTGCCTTCCACAGTCTAACACGGAGATTGGAGTACTCCGCGGATCCCAAGTAGGTACAGGAACATTATTGCTGTTTCAAACTAAAAATATACGTAGACAATAAGACTAGGGTGCCGGGGTGGCTCAGTGGGTTAAGCATCCTCCTCCAGCTCAGCTCATGATCTCCTGGTTGGTGAGTTTGAGCCCCACATCGGGCTCTCTGCTGTCAGCACAGAGCCTGCTTTGGGTCCTTCGCCCCTCGAACCCTCCCGTGCTCTGGCCCTCCCGTGCTCACGCTCTCTCTCTCCCCAAAAATAAACAAACATTTAAAAAAAAGAGAAAACGACGTTTTTAAAAATTAAGAAAATGAGAAATATGAGGTTCAGAATACCCCCCCCCCACCTCCTCGGATGCGGAGAGGAGGGGGTAGGATTTCGGGAAGACGAGGAGAATCACAGATTTTGACTGTGAGCTGAGTAGCGAATTCAGGAGGCTGGGTCATGAATCACAGATGAATGAGCAATCCAATACTCAGGCGAGAGAAAATTCGTTAATCCTTTAATTCTCTTATTAAAAAAAAACAGAAAGAAAACCTACAACTAATTAAAAAAATAGAATTCCTAGTATTATGAAATGTTAATATTTAAAAACAAAATATTTACAGTAATCTTTTATATTTCTGAAGTCTTTAACGTTCACATCATAAAATCACTTAAAAACAAAGGATCGACATTTTTTTAAAGTCAGCAATTTTAAATTATTTCTTTTTCTTCTTAAGTTCACAATTTCATTTTCTTGTTTGCTCTCCTATATCCTAATATTTTATTATAAGAAAATATTTTCAGAAATATTCTAAGAAATTTTATTCTAAGGAATATTTTTTCATCCTGTCATCATTTTCTGGTATAAAAAAGTGAACAAAAGTGTAATATTAATTTATATTATTTCCGATGACCATAGGCTCTAAGTACTAAAAATATTATTTTAGGGATCCCTGGATGGCTTAGTCATCCAACCTTTGGTTTTGGCTCATGTCATCATCTGGAAGTTTGTGAGTTCGAGCCCCACATCGAGATCTGTGGTGACAGTGCAAAGACTGGTTGGAATTCTTTCTCTCCCTCTCTCTATGTCCCTCTCTTGCTCTCTCGCTCTGTCTCTCAAAATAAGTAAGTAAATAAATAAATAAATAAATACTTTAAAATACTATTATCGACTGTTCTATTTATATTGAATATCATTACAATCAAAATATATTAATCTTAATGATTATAAAAATAAAATTTTAACATACGCATATTTTCATGAGATGGGTGGAGTTTTAAAAGATTATTTCATGGGGATATGGATACATATTACTTTTTGAATTGTATTTTAATTCCATTATAATTCATATACAGTATATACTAGCTTCAGGTGTACAATATAGTGATTCGGCAGTTCATACATTGCCCCATCTCATGTATTCCTTAATCCCCAAGACTTACATTACCCTTCCCCCCTACCTACCTACTCTCGGGTAACCATCAGTTTGTTCTTATGGTTAAAAGTCTGTGTCTTTCTCTCTCTCTCTCTCTCTCTCTCTTTCTTTTGCTCAAGTTTGTTTGTTTCTCTGTTTCTTAAATTCCACATAGGCAGGAAATCACATAATATTTACCTTTCTCTGGCTGTCTTATTTTGCTTAGCATGATACTGTCTAGCTCCATCCATGTCTTTGCAAATGGCAAGATTTCATTATTTTTTACGGATGAATAATATTCCATTCTTTGTATGTACACCATGTCTTCTTTATCCGTTTATCTATCAATGAGTACTTGGGCTTCTTCGACAATTTAGCTATCATAAATAATGTTGCTAAAAACATAAGTGTGCACGTATCCCTTTGAGTTAGTGTTTTTGTATATTTTGGCTAAAGACCCAGTAGTGCAACTATTGGATCATAGGTTAGTTCTAGCTTTAACTTTTGAGGAAACTCCATACTATTTTCCACAGTGCCCGCACCAGTTTGCATTCCCACCAATACTGCAAAAAGGGTTCCCCTTTCTCTGCATCCTCACCAACTTTTGTTGTTTTGTTGATTTTACCATCCTGGTAGGTGTGAGGCAATAAATAGCTCGTTGTAGTTTTGGTTTCCTTTCCTGATGATCTGTGATGATGAGCATCTTTTCGTGTGTGTGTGTTGGCTGGCTATCTGTATGTCGTCTTTGGAGAAATGTCTGTTTATGACCTCAGCCCATGTTTAATTGGATTATCTGTTTTCTTGGTATTGAGTTGTATTAGATCTTCATACATTTGGATACTAACCCTCTATCGGATACTTCATTTGCAAATATCTTCTCTCATTCAGTAGGTTGTGATTTAGTTTTGTTGGTTGTTTCCCTAGCTATGCAGAAGCATAGTCCCAATAACTTATTTTTGCTTTTATTTCCCTTTTCTCGGGCAGAAGACATATCTTGAAAAATGTCGCTATGACCAACATCAGAGAAATTACTGTAAATGCTCTCTTCTAGGACTTCTGTGGTTTCAAGTCTCACTTTTAGGTCCTCCATCCACTTTCAGTTCATTTTTTGTGTCTGGTGTAAGAAAGTGGTCTAGTTTCATTTTTTGCCATGTCGCTGTACAGGTTTCCCAGCACCATTTGTTGAAGAGACTGTCTTTTTCCCATTGGATATTCTTTCCTTCTTTGTCAAAGATTAATGGACAATATAATTGTGGTTTTATTTCTGAGTTTTCTATTGTGTCTATTTTGAGTCAGTACCATACTGTTGTAATTACTACAGCTTTGCAGTATAACTTGAAATCTGGAATTGCGATACCACCATTTTGTTTTTCTTTTTCAAGCTTGCTTTGGCTACTCATGGTCTTTTGTGTTTCCATATAAATTTTAAGATTTTTGTTCTAGTTCTGTGAAAAATGTTGGCATTTTGACAGATGTTACACTAAATGTGTAGATTGCTTTGGGTAGTACAGACATTTTAACAATATCTATTCTTCCAATCCCTGAGCATGGAATGTCTTTCCATATCTCTGTGTCATCTTCAATGTCTTTCATCAGTGTTTTTTTAGTTTTAAGAGTACAGGTCTTTCACCTCTTTGGTTAGGTTTATTCCCAGGTATCTTATTATTTTTTGTGCAATTGTAAATGACATTTTTTTCTTAATTTCTCTTTCTTCTGCTTCAGTATTAGTGTATAAAAATACAACAGATTTCTGCACATTGATTTTATATCCTGGAAATTTACTGAATCCAAGATAAATATTACTTTTTTCTGGAATGAACAAGAGAGAATTTAACTCTATTCTATTCCTGATTTATTTATTCTTTCTATTTGTTATTGTAAGCTTTGCGAAAACTTGCCATGAATTAAAAGATAAAATGTGATTATTTTTGTCATGACAATGGCACTCCTTTACCTTCCCCCATGCTCTTTGCCAAAAATCTCACAGTGATCTGTCATCAAAAATTACTTTCAGAGGTCTATCGCCTTGCTGGATGAAGTATTTCTTGAGTTTGACTGAAAACAAAGAACTGGAAATAACCTTGAGTTACAAAAGCATTTGTTCCTTGGACTTTGAGGATTTTCGTTATTATAATACGTATGTAACTATTTCCAATTGCCCCTCTGTCTGATATCTCAAATACTTTTCCACGCTGGAGACATAAATGACAGGAATTCTGAGGAAGCGGGGGAGGAATTGAGAAGCAGCGTGGCCCAAGGAAGTTCTCAGGCAGATCAGTTTTAGGAAAGCACATATTGCAGCTGAGAATCTGGGAACTGGTTCCCTTAAATGTCTTTGAAAGATCTTAAGATACTTTAGAAGTACACATTTGGAAACTACTTCCTCAAATCATTTTGGAAATGCCAGATCCATTAGAAAGGGAGAAAGAGGGAATTGAAGCAGGGGAAAACCACCAGGCAATATTTACCTTGTTAAGTGGATTGAGAAAATCAAGTATATAGACCAATGATCAAGACAGTTAGAAACAAACCAGAAAAAGAAAGAGAAGAAGAAGAAGAAGAAGAAGAAGAAGAAGAAGAAGAAAAAGAAGAAGAAGAAAAAGAAAGAGAAGAAGAAGAAGAAGAAGAAGAAGAAGAAGAAGAAGAAAAAGAAGAAAAAGAAGAAGAAGAAAAAGAAGAAGAAGAAGAAGAAGAAGAAGAAGAAGAAGAAGAAGAAGAAGAAGGAGGAGGAGGAAGAGGAGGAGAAAGGAGGAGAAGAAAAAAGAAAGTTAGAAAGTGGCAAGGTTTTTTCTCCATGCCTACTGAAGGTACCTAGGTCAGTGCTTCTCATAGTTAGTCATATGACACAGATTCACTAAGATAGTAATCACAAAAATGAGATTTCTGGGCCATATCCCAGAGTTCCGAGATTACAATGTCCAGACGTGACCTCAGGAAATTAGATCTTTAATGTTCATGCTAAATTCTTCTCCACACAAAATTTCGTGAGCCATTTATAGATAATTGGACATTCGATTTGCTAAGCTTTCTTAAACTGGAAACCGTACACCACATACGTGGGATGTAGGTAAACCAGCTTTTGAAACAGCTAGAAAAATAAAACGCCTACATTTACAGTATCTTCCAATATTCATGTCTCTGTTGCTTTCACTAAGGATGACTTCAAGTTACCAACAGGATGTCATTACACAAGAAAGCAGGGGAAAGATGGCCACATTCAGCTCTTGTGAGACACTACAAACTGGGTCCTGCGCAGCAGCAAAGATAGAGGAATACTTCCATCTGTGGTAATGGCAGACTAGCTTGTAGTCAGCTGAAATATAGGAAAAATTAGAAACGCCTGATACATACAAAAAAATAATAATCTGTTGGAAGGAATCAGGAAACTACTAAGGCAGTTAGACATGTAGGGGCCAAGATTCCAGGAAGAAAGGAAACTTATTTAAGTGAGGCTAACATTCGACAGATCTATTTACTCAAATCACTTGATACTTTTAAAACACTGCAGGAGAAGAGTTGAGAAGCCAAGCACTAAGCAATTCTAAGAAGCATGTAATTTTTCCTGATATTTTGGGAATCACACTGGTTTAGGGGGGAAAATCTGCAATTTGGGTCTATTAAGGCAGCCAGAACTTGGGTATGAGGAGGGGAAGGAGGGAGGTATTGAATTACCTTAGAGAAGTGGGTCAAAGAGAAATGAGCCTCAAACTCTGACCTGCTGTATCATTCAAGGTACTCTCCCTATGGCCACTAACCACGAGAGACCAAGAATAAAAACAGAAGCCGGTTAAATAGAGAAGTTAAATACAGCTTTTGGTTGTCTCAAAGGGCTGAGGAGAAACAAATTAAGCACAGAGCTCTTTGAGGGATTCTGAAAAACTGTAGATCTTCAACGGAGATATCTGAAATATGAGACCTAAGAGTGAAGAGGAAATAAATGAGTCCTTACAAAAATGGAAACCCAGTCCTGAAATAGCTTAGCTCTTGATTGGATTAAGATGATTTTCTCCTTTTCTAATTGTCTGTTGGAGGATAAAATTTCACCCAGAGTTTATACGTGGTTTTAATACATGATTTCTGTTATTCATTAAAAAGTCTGTGGGCTTTCTAAGATACATGACAATGAACTATACCAATAGGCAATCAAGCTATTAGGATCATTATACACAGTCTTCAGAATAATTGATTTACATATTCAAGAACATAGATGACAATATCAATAGAATAACCAGTGAGTTTCTATGCATTTCTGTTGTGGAATAGCAAACTACCACACACACAATGGCTTAAAATAGCACACTTTTGTTTTGTTTTGTTTTCAGTTTCCATTGGTCAGGAGTCCAAACACAGTTCAGCTGAACCCCCTGTTCAGGGTCTCACAGGTTGTTAACATCGTCAGATGGGCTGTTTTCATCTGGAAGCACAACTGGCAAATAGTCTGTGTGTAAACTTTGTGTGTGTTAGCCAAATTCTTTTCCTGGTGGCTGTATGACTTCAAAATAAAGTAACTGAAATGAAGGATTCAACAGTTGTGTTTAAGAGCAGATTAGATATAGCTGAAGAGAGGACTTTTGATCTGGAAATATAGCTAAGTAGAAACTGTATAGATCGAAATTAGGAGAAATACTTGCAAATCATGTATCTGATAAAGGACTTACTACTGCAATACACAAGGAAGATTTAAACTCAACAATAAGGGGAAAATCCCATTAAAAAGGGGGGGGGCAAAAAATCAGAGCAACTGCTTCACCAAAGAAGATATAAAAGCATAAGGCAAGCATACGAAAAGATGCTCAATATTATTCACGAGGGAAATGCAATTTGAAAGTTCAGTGAGGTACTATTACACATTTTAACAATGGTTAAAAAAAATGAATCTGAGCCAATCCACTGCTGGCAGGGAATCTGTATTAGTTTGTTAGCGCTGCTGTAACAAAGTTTCTCGAGTGAGGGGCACTTAAACAACAGTAATGTATTGTCTGCTGGAGGCCAGAAGTTAAGAATCAAGGGGTTGGCTGGTAAGGTTGAGGGATGGGAGGAAACAATCTGTTTCAGGCCTCTTGCGTTAGCTTGTAGATGGTCATTTCCTCCCTGTGTCTCTCTACAATATCTTCCCACTGTGTTTCTGTGTCTGAATTTCCCCTCTTTTTAAGATGCCAGTCATACTGAATCAGGGGCCACCCTGGCGACCTTGTTTTCACTCGGTTACCTCTGGAAAGACCCTATATCCAAGTAAGATCGCATCCTTAGGGACTGAGGGTTAGAATTTCAGCATACAAATTGTGAAGGGAACAAGGTTCAACCCATAACAGATGCTGAGCACCAGGAATGCTCATTTGTTACTAGTGTGGATGCAAAATTGCACAGCCACTGTGAAAACAATTTGTCAGCCACTCATAAAGATAAGCATACACTTATATATGATCCACAATCATACGACAATGTTCACAAACACACCTCAGCAACAGTAAGGAGTGACTGAATCACAAAATAGCTTTGATGTAATTTAAACACATTTTTCTAAGTGAAAGTAGATAAATCCCAATGGTCCATCTCGCATACTATGGCATTCTGTAAACAGACAACACTGCAGGAATAGAAAAAAAAATATTAATGCCAGGGGTTCTGGGTGACTCAGTCGGTTAAGCATCCGACTCTTGATCTCAGCTCAAGTCATGATCTCACCGTTTGTGAGTTTCAGCTCCTCATTGGGCTCTGTGCTGACCTTGCGGAACCCTCTCTCTGCCCTTCCCCTGCTTGTGCTCTTTCTAAATATATACATAGATAAATAAATAAATAAACTTAAAAAATATTAAAAAATACCCCCCAAAACAGATTAATGTCTGGCAGGGTTTAGAAGATGTAGTTAAGATGATGATAAAGGAACCACTAAACCAAAAATGTAGGGTGAAGGAACCGGTTGCTGTGGTGGAGACCTAACATTATGGGTTTATCAAAACCCACAGAATGTACACAACAAAGACTAAATTTAACTGTGTTCGGATAAAAGCATAGTACCCAGGATATTGGAGGATCCCAGGATTGAATGCAGTGTGACAAATGGTTCTAACTGTATTACAAACGTGTGACAATGCTAAGGCAGAGAGTGGAGGAAAAAGACGTTGAACTAAGCAACTTTGGAAAACAGTGCTTTGACTCATGGTTATAGTAAGTTAAAAACAAAAAGGACTGCACACAAGCGTTGCTACCTAGTTGCTAAATTTGTTTCTCCTTGGTGTAGGTTAACAATTCAGAAACTATTTCGCATGTACAGTAAGGGTAAAAAATATATGCCAATAATGTGTAAATGATGGAAATCCAAGTTTCTCTCTAACAGAGGAAGAAATTACAAGCCATGAGAAAGGAAGGCTAGAATAGACCATGCATGGTTCTGAATTAGATTCAGAGATTTCAGTATGAATTCATGTGCCTTTTAACGCGCAAGTATAAATGAGCATGTGTGGAAATAATTATAAACAGGTACGTATACACTAGTGAGTATAAATGCATATACTTCCTAATTGTATCCCTAAGAGGCCATAGAAACAGCGATACCCCCAGTAGCATTGCATACACCCAACATCCAGATCTTGTTTTTTTTTTTTATATAATCTCCAGTGAAAGAAACCTGGGCTCTTTGGAGAAAGGGCTAAATCTAGTGCCAGGACAGAGAAAAAAAAACAAGAGACAAGATGATCCTGGAGTGTTTTGTAGTGTCAGAAAATAAAGAAATGCTAAGAAAAAAAAAAAATTAAGGCATGCCAAGAGGACTCAGAAGCCAATCTGAAAGATGTCTCTATGATCAAGGCTGGAAATGTGAAGAATATATTAAATATAATACTGGATTATAACCATAAAAAGAAATAAAATGTCATTGAGTGGAAAATTTCTACTAGAACACCCACAGCAGGCGATGCTGAAATCAGTTGGGGAAACTTTAAAGGAAATAGGATACTTGCAGAGTATTAAAGTATCTCCCCTACATTTACCATTTGGTTAGTCTTTTTAATATACAGCCACAATTCATTGAAGCTGCTCCCACCAAAAGATGGAATTTAATGTCTGTCTCCTTGAGCAAGGCCTGGACTGAGTGACTCACGTTGAATGACAACAGAGTGGAAAACTAATAATCTGAGAAAACTAGTAATGTTGCAGTGGAGAAAGTAGGCAGATACTTCCTTAACTGGTGATCAAGGTTGACGCCACTCATGATAAATCATATCGGTACCATGTGTCCCTGATATAATATGATGAGAAGGGCACATCTACTCGTTTACTTCACCGCAATATTAAACAGTGCAAAATATGGGCGACCTTGTCTTATTCTTGACTTCATGGGAGAGATCCTGACATTTCCCATTTAGGCAACATGCTGGCTTTTCTGAGATATAGTAGATTCTTCCTTAAGAGTTAGAATAGAACCTATTAGATTCTATTAGAATTAGAATCTATTCTTTACGAACAGATTAAAATCCTATTTTATTACATTTTTTTTTAAACTTTATTGAAGAGCTTATCATATACACAGAAGAGCACAAAAACAGTACATTTACAGTTCAGTTATTCACAAATACAGAACACACCCTTGCATGAGGTAACTAGATTAAGAAACATAGCATTGCCGGTCACCCAGGGGCCTCCCTTGGCCCTCTTAAGTCACCACAGACAACAAAGATAACCAACTTTCTGACTTTCACACCAAAGGTTAGCTTCATCTGTCTCAAACTCTATAAAATGGAATCACATAGTAAGCCCTCTTTTGTGTCTGCGTTGTTACGCTCAGTGTTACATTTTTGAGGTTCATTTATGTTGGAAAAGAAGTGGTAAAGTGATCCTTATTTGAAGATGTTTTGATTACGTACCTGGAAAATCCAACTGTTTTTTAAAAATATGTTTGATGGTTATTACATAATCAGTAATGATATCAACAGAAACCAAATAAAACATATAAGGAAGGAGGGTGTCTTATTTTTATATCAAACAAGAAAGTATTTATGTGTAATTTCAAGAAGTGATATTTAACACCTACATAAGGAAACCTATGATTTTGCTGAGGGAAGAGAGCTACTGAAAAAGGAGAAATTATAACCTGAACAAATGGAAAAACATATCATAGTCTTGTACAGGAAGACCCAAGATATTGGTACGTTACTTTCCCTTAAGTTAGCAGTTAGCATACACGTTAAATATAATCTTAATAAAATTACCATGTTTTTTTTCCTGCAGCTAGCAAAGTAATAATAAATGTTATATTAAAGGGGAGAGATAACCCCGTAAGATATTAAACTACACCTTAAGTTTCCTATAATTAAAATGGCACAGTTTGGACACAAGTTTAGAAAGACAGGCCAGTGGAATAGGAGAGGAAATCGGGAAAGAGTACCAACTATATAGACACGTTTAGTATATATTAAGGGTAGCATTTTAAATCAGTTGTGAAAACATCGACCCTTTAATATGGTTTAAAATAACTGGGTATACATGTGCAAGCATATAAGATTATATTGAAGCAATTCTACTTTCCATAAACTAGAATAAATTCCAAATGAATCAGAGAATGAAATGCAAAAATTAAGGATTACGATTACTAGGAAAAATGTAGCTGAATTCTTCCATAATTTGACAGAAAAGAATCTTTATATTCATGACTAAAGAATCCAAAAAGAATGATAGAAAAATTGTATGTAAAAGAAAAAAGAAAAAAGAACTCTTGAATGACAAAAATAAAACAACTCATAAACAAAAAAAACACACACTGGAAAAATATATGTGAATAAATACATATTCACATGTATGTACATATATATGTATATATGTATATGTTCACATATATTTCCCCAGTGCATACATGTATATGTGTGTATATATGTATATATACATGTATATATGATACATATATATACACACACGCATATATTATATATGTGTGTGTGTATGTAAATATTTGTATTAGTGAAAATGGTTTGTTTCTAATCACATTTGCAAAAATAAAGATGAAAACATCAACAGAAAAATTCTAATTGCTCTTAACTTTATGAAATGATGGTTAACCTCACTGATGATAGAAATATTGCAAGTCTGAAGTACCTATACCTAGAAATCATTTCTCACCTATTAGTTGGTGAAATGAAAAAAAAAAATCGATAAAACCTCTGTGGATGAGGCTCTCATACATTGCTAGTAGGTATAAGCATGTAACAAATCTCATGAAGAGGAGCTTGGAAATATCTAGAAAAAGTGCATCTCCCTTTGACTTTGAAATCCCAATTTTAGGAAGCCACCCAAAGATTAGCCTGGCAAAAATCCGAGAAGACTATTGCATAAAGCCGTTTATTGCAGGAAACAGAGAAAAAGACTGGAAACAACTCAAATGTCCACCAATCTAACTGGACCAATTGAATCATCTCTGGTACATCCACAGAATGGATTTTAGGCAGTTGTAAAAATCAATGATGAATATTTCTATATATATTAATGAGCAATCTCCAGGCTATTTAGTCAGTGTAAATAAAGGTAAGGTTTATATAGAATGCTATTATTTATGAAATGAAATAACTAGGTGTGTAGGTGGGTAGGTAGATGATAGATACATAGATAGACAAATAGATAAATGATAAGGAGATATAGTGTACAATTATATTCTCAAAAAATAATAGAACACATTATAAAAACATTTTTAAAGTAGCTTCTTTTTTAAATTTTTTTTAACGTTTATTTATTTTTGAGACAGAGAGAGACAGAGCATGAATGGGGGAGGGTCAGAGAGAGAGGGAGACACAGAATCTGAAACAGACTCCAGGCTCGGAGCTGTCAGCACAGAGCCCGACGCGGGGCTTGAACTCACGGACCCTGAGATCATGACCTGAGCTGAAGTTGGATGCTTAACCAACTGACCCACCCAGGCGCCCCTTAAGTAGCTTCTTATAGGAATGTCCTTAGAGGATTTCTTTGATATACCATATTTTACTGAGATTTGACCTTGAAATCTTTTAAATATACAATTGTAAAAGAAAAGTATATTCTAAAAGCAATCCTTACAAATTAAGAAGCCATGAATATAAATGTGCGTTAGACTGGTGTCATAACTATCAGACAGGAATTACGTTAAAAAAAAAAACTTTAAAACATAATAATTAACTTTATATCTCCAGTGTAATATGCACTGAGAATATGAAAAAGAAATCTTAAGCTGTTTTCTGTACTTACATTGTTGGTGGCAGTGTCCGTATTGGTATTATAAGACTGTTATGTGTATGACAGATGATGTAGTAAATAAATACCATAAGGTATGCTGATTTTATTATTCCCAAGGTCATTGAGAATGGGAGCCCACCGGGGAGGAGGGACAAGATAAAGTTGTAATATGGAGGAGGCTAAATAAAACTGAGTTTCTAATCCTGAATTTCATTTGCAAGTGCCATTATAAACTTGTTATATGTTTATTTCTATCTTTCCTTTGTCCACCAAAAACGTCTAGAAATCAGTTCAGTGCCCATGAGCACCCCAGCACCCAAATCATGGTGTTCTAATACTATCTCCGGGGTTCCTTGAAGAGATGGTGACAATACACAGAATAAGTCTGAACTGCTTATCAAACCAGATAATAAGGGAACTAACAAAGATGACAAAGGGTCATGCTGAAAGGGTGTGTCAAATGGAAGAGGTCCCCACTTACTAATAATGGGATAATGTGGACATCAATAAAGATAACTGCAATAAATTGAAACATATTGAATATATTTAAGTCATTAAAATTCATAATGATACCAAAGCCACAAAAATTATAAAATCAAATTAGACATACATACATACATACATACATAAACTAAATGTATATACAATTCACTGAATTGTTCCAAATAAGAAATGACAATTAGAACATAAATGTTTTCAATCCCTGACAAAATAATGGAATTTCACATTCATCATGATGGTTGCTCGCTTCACAAACAGGGAGATTTCAACATAATGTGCCTCTCGATAGAGACACGTAGCACTTTCCATTAAATAATCCCTAAAATGGGAAAGAAAGGGGAGCAGAGGGGCAAAGAAGGAAAGAGAAGGAAGAGTCCTGATTAACCTCTAGACACAACAGTCAATTTATGGGAAATATGGAAACTATAATGACATCATGGAGAAGCCATAGGCAAAAATCCAAATGGTGGAAATCACTAGGAGCAAATGATATAGTTTTACAAAAATTAAATTGCTGGGGAGGAGAAAAGATGGAAACGGAATGAAATTAAAGGACTTGATGTCTTCATACCAATCATGATATTGAAATGTTTACAGAATTTGTTGCAAACATACAGTCTGTTAAAAAAAAATGACATTTAAGGGCACCTGGGCCGCTGAGTCAGTTGAGTGTCTGACTTGGGCTTAGGTCATGATCACGAGGTTTGTGAGTTCAAGCCTCACATAGGGCTCGCTGCTGTCAGCACAGAGCCCGCTTCAGACCTTCTGTCCCCTTCTGTCTCTGTCCCTCTCCCACTTGCACTCTAAATAAAATGTAAATAAAACACTTATTTAAAAAATTATTATAAAATAGTTATAAATTTTATACCTGAGTAAATATAATATTAATAAATAATGATTATTCTTTCATGTTTAATTACCATATTGTGGTCAGGCTCTTAAAGAGTCCCTTTCCTTAAAACATTATGCAGAAATATGCTTGCAAGGAAAAAATATTGTCTGGAAGTTTTTTGAAATCATATAGAAAGGAGAAAATGAGAAGAGGTATGGAAGAAACGGGATTGACAATGAATTCTAATTGTCGATATTCATGGCTGGGTCTGATAACATGAGGGTTCATTATACTCTTTTATTTATTCTTGTACACACTTGAAAGTTTTCATAATAAAATGTTTATAAGAAACAACAAAGCAAGCAAGCTATAAGGTTGAGGAAAACATGAAAGAATATGCGTTGCATGATTCCTTTCACGTAAAATTAAAAAAATGACAAAACAAATTTAGGTGGTGGTCTTTTTCTTCATCTGGATGGCCTTCCCACTTTGTGAAAATTCACTGAGCTTTCCACTTATAATCTGAAATTGCTTCTGCTTTGTTATCCTTTAACGGAGAGCTAAACTTAATGATTAAAGAATCCTATGCTTACATCAAGAACTCAACACTGTCAAGGGTAGTATAGGAAGATGGAACGCACAGATGTTTGCACCTATGAAAGCACAATTACATACATCCAGAAGAATGGAAATGGGATAAAGGCATGGTGAGCATGAACTTCTTGAGAGATGTTGATTTTTGGAAGTGAAATTGGTTTATTCATAGGGTGAGATGAATAATTACATTAATATAACCCGGATTATACAGACTTAATTTATTAGCTGTGAATCCTTAGCTTGTAATAGTGATAGACTGACTTAAACTATGTTGCCATTAATGAGAAATAATAATAGATTTCTAATAAAATAAAAGCAACAAAAATAAGCTATTTTGAATTTAACAAAATGAGCTCTCTGAACTTAACAAAAGGGCAATTATATGTAACCATATGGAAAATAGAATTTAGCGATCTGTAATTTTATGGATATCCGAAAGAGGGATACAGATAGCAATAGAACAGTGAAAGAGAAATGGATGTTGAAATGTATATCTGTTTATCCTATATGGACAATAGTGATTTTGAAGTATTTTTAAATTTGTCATTAATTGATTTATTTTGAGAGAGAGAAGAGGCGAGATGCAGAGAGAGAGGGAGAGAAAGAGAATCCCAAGCAGGCTCCGCACCATCAGCACAGAGCCCAATGTGGGGCTTCCACACACAAATCGTGAGATCATGACCTGAGCCAAAATCAAGAGTCAGAGGCTTAACCGACTAAGCCACCCAGGTGTCCTGAAGTATTTTTTTTAAATGGTGGGATAGTACATAAACAAAAGTCATGATATTGTCTGACTTTTAAGTAAGTCATTTGCTTCTAACGACATGCATCTCAGAGAAATCAACATCACCACACTTGCTGTTAGGTGTGTAAAACGCACCCTTGCTCCAAGTTTCTGGGAAATTCAGATCTCCGTCCGAACTTCCTCTTCATATCTTCCTGCACTGTGTTCTTGCCTTCTAGTCCTCGGGTTCTCTGTGGCTAGAGCAATTTTCACATGGGTCTGCATTATCTTTGACAGGTTTGTTCCTCTTCTCCCATCAGGTTTCTGACGGCAGGACCTAGAAAGGAATACCACCACTACTCTCTTTCCCTAGGAGTGGTAATAGAAAGGACTATGAGCTTGGACACAGTTCTGCAGTAGTTTACTAACTGTGAGCCTGGGCAAGTTACTTCTGCTCTCTAAACCTCACTGCCCTCACATATAAATTAAGTATAATTGTACCCGCCTCTAGAATAATGCTGAGGCTTAGATGTTGGGTATGGTGTCCGTGCAGCGCATGGCACAAGAGTGGACAGTTAATGAACTACAGTCATAGTTCGGAGGGTTTGGGGCATGGAGTGAATCATCTCGTTGCTTACCATGAACCCAACAGACAAAGATGTCTGTGTTTTCGTTTTTAAGTTATTTTATTGTTTATTTTTGAGGGAGACCCAGAGCGTGAGCAGGGGAGGGGAAGAGAGAGAGGGAGACACGGAATCCGAAGCAGGCTCCAGGCTCTGAGCTATGAGCACAGAGCCCGGTGTGGGGCTTGAACTCACGAACCCTGAGATCATGACCTGAGCCGAAGTCAGATGCTTAACTCCCGGAGCCACCCAGGCGCTCCAAAGACTTCTGTTGAATGTACCTGTGAACCTGTTGGAGCAAGTAAACTTTGGTGTTGCTTCCGGCATTCTTAACTTCCGTCTTTGGAGGTTTTCCATACCGAAGAAATGATTCCGTTACTCAAAGTTCATTTACTTCAACATCAAGCAGCATTTTTTCCCTCAATTCTCTTACATTTGATTTGTGTGTCCTCTTTCTATTCATAAAATGCTTGCCAATGGACATGAGTTGCTTAGCGAATGTCTGCTAAATCCCAGGCTATATAACTCAAACCTACCAAACCATTAGCCCAAACTTTCAAACTTTACCTAATGGCATATCCTTCTCTATTCTTTTCCAACGAAGGCTTAGTTAGATCTGAGGTTCTCAAAAGGATATTGTCCCATGGGGGGGGGGGGGGGGAAATAGAGAGAGATGTACTATTAGTGTTACAGAAAAGGTCACTGCACTAGAGGGTAAGTTGATGCGGTGGAGTGGGTTGAGCCAATCTTTGCTAAAAGGGTAACTTAATACACATTTCTCCTTCTAGCACCAATATAGTTAATTTCAAATATACTGAATTTCAACATACTGAAACTATGTAACACCAGGAGATTCTCCATAAAACAGAATTCCCCATCTGTCTCCCTCCAATCTTTTCCCTCCTTGTAGATCAAATCTAGACAAAGCCGACAGAAGTATCTCCTCATCTCCCTGCTAGGCACACTCATTGCAGTAAAAAAAAAAAAAAAAAAAAAAAAAAAAAAAAAAAAAAAGATGAGTTAAGAGGCAGCCCACTAAATTAGTGATTTTTAACAGTGGAACATCCACTGGGCATTTCCATGACTGCGGCGTTGTTCAGAGATTTAACGTAACTTGAAATATCAATTTCTACGTACTGAAGTGAAACTAGCTCTATATCCAGGGACCCCGCCTGCAGAAAAGGTGGCGTTTTTAAATGAAAATATATTACAATACTAGCATCTCTGTGCTCACTCCTCCCACAAATTATTCATCCAGACAGCTTGTGAATTGGATTTGCAACTATTGCTATGTCTTACACAATACAAAAGAGAGAATGCCTGGTGGACTCCATCGGTTAATTATACAACACGTGATGTCAGATCTCACATAATGTTCTATTGGCTGGGGTTTCTATTGCTAAGCTCTTGCAAATATTAACTGTGTGCTTTCTCTGTGCATTTAGAAATCTGAAACAAAAAACGGGGGGGGGGAGCCTTTCTTGGCTATTCTTAGATATTATCTAAGAGTGCTGGTCAAGAAGACAATATTTTAGATATACTTGGGACATCAATGAAGCTGGACGGCTTTGATCATGACCCCCCTAAATTAACTTTGGATCACTTCCTAGAGGCAAATATGATCCGTTGAAGTACTTCGAATACAGGTTAATTTTGACTGACTGAGAAATAAAATAAAAGTATCCCCCCCCCTTTTTTCCTTTTAATATTTAGTAATGTGAGGCGAAGAGTGTGGCTGGTTAGCAACATCTCAGAGTGCATTCTAAATTCATAATTTTCTGCCTTTCTTAATTATCTTTGCACATTTTCTTGTTAAACTGATACCCCAAAATGATGATAGAAAAGCTAGTAGTCAGCTCCTGCCAGCCATAAATCAACATTTTTTTGGCACAATGAGTTTTCATTTATCTCTGGTATGCAGCATTTAAGGATTGATGCGTTCTAACTGTACTTTTAAGGACAGATTTTCATGTGAATACAAGCGCTGGCATTTAAACAAAGAAAATCATTAATCTGAATCTAAACTTTCTATTAACCATTCAGAGTTTTACTTTCCTCTGTTTGTCTTTTTCCTTTTCTCTTCTCAAGGTCATTTTCTGCCATTTCCAATGGCATTTTAAATTTTGCTCAGGGCCTTATGTTGCCTGTTAGATGAAGGTCTAAATGATTATTTTTCAGTAAGGAAATAAAAGTTAGATGAACCTTGACATACCACTCAGGGTATAATTCATATCACCAGGATTTACCTACTTTAGAAACTAAACAGTTAACCTAATCATCTCATTTTATTGCTAATTTAGAAAAGCTTTCCCCCCCTAAGTACACTCTTACTTTTCAAAATTCACTGCTTATGACCTGAGCCTTTTATCCATTGCGCTATTACCAACAGCTAATCCCTCTCACTTATTGATAATTGGACAAAACTGAACAACGTGCCAACTCCTGAAAAACGGCCTGCCCCTGAGGGTTCTATTCAGTTATTCCCGAAAAACCACATTGGTTTCCAAGTTTGGTTCTTTTGTGGCATATCAATGGGAAACAAGTGAGAGATTTTCTCACTGCTTAGGAATTTCGCCAATTCTAACCTGCTTTAGTGCACATTCTTTCTAAGGAAAAGCATTTCCAGTTTAGAGAGTTCACAGATCTTCCTTTTCTTTTCTTAGAGTTCCCTGAATTGTCTGCAATTCCTGTTTGCTGAAATAATTATTTTAGTGCATATATTTAAACTATAATTATACAATAAGTATTTCTTCCAGAACTTAGTTTGTTTTGTCGATCCAATGCAAATTCAAAGGAGAGATGCCTCAGTGTCTGGGGCTCATGCAGATTTATCACAGGATTAAGCCACAGGCACTACTTTCTATCTGCTTAATTAGTTCTTGAAATTATGGAAGCCTACGATTTGATGCCACATAGAAATCAATGCGATGCTTTCTTAAGGGAATATTTCATTAAATTTGGAAACTGTATTACAACATACATACAGGTTTAGGTAGTATTTTCTATCTTTAAGTTTCATCAACGTGTTTAATGGTATCTGCTTGCACGAAACAAGCCTTTGGGGCATATGTTAGGCAGCCAGGACAAAGACTTTGGCAACTGAATTATTATAGAATGAAATTAAATGCTTACAACAGGGTAGCATTCAGAAATGCTCACAAAGAGGGTACAATGCAGTTCACACATTCAGGGCTTGAATTTATGCCCTTCTCTATTCAATGAGGTGGGGGGGGGGGGAGTTTTAGCTGCCTTTCAGCACTGGCACACAGCCTTGGAGAAACAAGAGCCCAGGAAGGGACACACAAGCCTCCTCTGCTATGGTTCTTCCTCAAATCTTCCTTTCAATTTTTCACCCTAACATGACCATGTTTTCTGACAGCCTTTAACATACTTCACATGTTGATTTCCCTAGAAGTTTGATATTAAAACACAGATGGGAAGCCATGCATTTTATTAAATTTGAGCACTTATGTTTGGGAGGATTGGGAAAGTGGCCAATACGTGGATTCAAATGACACTCAAAGTTAGAAAATTGGCCATTTAAGGAAGTTAACTGACTCAAGACACAGGAAGGAAGTAAATGGAATGCAAAAAAAAAAAATGACAAACACATGAGTGAAATGGTAGTATTGAAGTGAAGAGTGTGTTGCTCCTTTTAAATAGATATTTATATGCCTCTCCTAATTGATTTCTGAAATCACCAAAATAGAGGTAATCATGAGTTAGGGGTCTGCGATTTTTTTTCCAGGTTGCTTACACATTTTAGTTGAGAATTGCCTTATTCCCTAACTTATCAACCCAGATGTCATCTATTCATTCAAGCACAGTTTCTCCCTGCTCTGCATTAGGCACAAGAAAGTAAGGTATTTCTAGAGAAAACGTTCATTTTCATAAGATGTAGCAAAGCCATGGTGAGTTTTCCTTGACAAGAGATTCTAGCAGTGACGGAACAGGACCTCTCCCAGAAAGGATGCCACATATCAGGGATTCCGTCGAGAAGACCCAGGACCATTGGATCTCTGGCATTTCTCCCCTGGGTTCTTCCAGAAAAGCAAGTCCTAATGCCGATGCAATTATCATATGCAATCGATTAATTTCTCTCCCATTCCTTCAGGTGGCAGTAGTTACGTATCTTGGGAGACTTGAGAAAATTACCTAAAATTATTTTTTTGTGTTCCACAATTCAGATGAGAGACCCCAAGTGAAAAACAAACAAACAAACAAACAAACAAACAAACAAACATAGGCTCTACTGTGCCAATGGAGCTTTGTAACTTGATTTTAAGTTTAAAAACAACCAGAGATGGGCGGGGGGGAAGGTGAGTATAAGAGTGTCTTCATTTTGGTTGTTTGGGTTCCTTATTAGAAATAATTAAACTGGGGCGCCTGAGTGGCTCAGTCAGTTAAGTGTCTGACTTCAGCTCAGGTCATGATCTCATGGTTCCATGAGTTCAAGCACCGCATCGGCTCTGTGCTGACAGCTCAGAGCTTGGAGCCCGCTTTGGATTCTGTGTCTCTCTCTCTGTCCTTCCCCTGCTCATGCTCTGTCTCTCTCTCAAAAATAAATAAACATCTAAAAAATAAAAAAATAAATAGAAAATAATTAAGCTATATTGCTTTCCTCCATGGCTCTTTTGCCCATTGCTTTCCAAATTCCCGCTCTCTTCAGCCAGATGGACAGTCCAACTTGTCTGCCTTGCTTTGTGCTTGGAGGCTAACCTCCGTGGACTGCTCTCTGGCTTCCAGAAGGGTTCTGCCAGTGGGATACACTAGCCTGGAGGACAGGGCTGGGAAACAGAGAAGTTGGGGGAGGCTGCATCCCAGCTTTTGTTAGGGGGATGTCTTGTCTTCACCTTTGCACCAACTTCTGCCCTTTTGTGGCCTTGAGGGGAAACAGCCCAAAGGCAGTAAAACCATTGTTGGTTCCCCGAATTCCACCTGCACCTCTTCAACTCTCCTCACTTCAACTATCTCTGGAAACCTCTTCACTTCAGGACCCTGATGATTCAAGTAAACAACAGCACGGTACGAAATATTGGTGTTCCTGATACTTCCATGTCACTTAACAGAGTTTTCATTTATTGGGGAGAAAATGTACTTCAGAGAGATTTGGAGAATAGTTCTTTTCTGATGCCCAGCTACACCAAATTATTGGATCATTTGCCCAGACAGTAATGGTTAAGAGATCAGTGGTTATCTTTAGGTTTCTTTTAACTACACAGGAAAATATATATATTTCCTATTCCACGTAGCAGAGAGTCTTCAGTTTAAAATTTCATTGACTGGTAGGGGGTTCTAATGCTTTGCTTCAGGTTGGATTTCCAAGGTTCTCTTACTTTCCTCATGATAGATCCACGTATTTGCATCTCATTTAAAGAATCTGTATACGACTCAGGTCTTGCATAGCCAGAGCCTCTCTTGAGGCTGCAGGAGGGAATGACTCTTCTCATTTTTGTCACATTACTGATTTTTAAAAATTTTTTTAATATTTTATTTATTTTTGACGGAGAGAGAGAGAGAGAGAGAGAGAGAGAGAGAGAGAGAGAGAATGAGTGGGGGAGGGCCAGAGAGAGAGGGAGACACAGAATCGGAAGAAGGCTCCAGGCTCTGAGCTGTCAGCACAGAACCTGACGTGGAACTTGAACTCACAGATCGTGAGATCATGACCTGAGCTGAAGTCGGACGGTCAACTGACTGAGCCACCCCGACGCCCATATAACTTACTGACCGAAACTAAAAGTATGTATTATGACTAAGTATCCACCTCAAAATAAATTTGGAAAACAATAGTCATTGGTTCACAGATTTTGCTATTTAATAAACATCAGCTCTGAGAAATACACGCTACAAACAGAGCCCTCCTTAAGGTTATTTCCCTCCTGTTTATTCCAGTAAATGAATACAGTGGCTAACACAAAGCTAATTTCCAAGAATTGTGAAAAATATCTATTGCTTACTTTTTACCTGTGCCTTAAAGTTTTAGTTTTGAGGGTTGCATAGCATACAGTCTCTGAATGTCTGCATTTTTTTAAAAAATTTTTTAACATTTATTTATTTTTGAGACAGAGAGAGAGAGAGAGCATGAACAGGGAGGGTCAGAGAAAGAGGGAGACACAGAATCCGAAACAGGCTCCAGGCTCTGAGCTGTCAGCACAGAGTCCGACGCGGGGCTCGAACTCACGGACTGTGAGATCATGACCTGAGCCGAAGTCAGACGCCCAACCGACTGAGCCACCCAGGCGCCCCTGAATGTCTGCATTTTTATGCCGGACTCATTTTATCCCAACAAAATAATATTACCCCGGGACCCGGATTAGGATTTTGTGTAGAATCCCAATAATGTCTGCCAATCTGCTTTATCTTGTCTTTGTAGTGTACTCCATATTTATAGTATCATTTTTTACACTTGCCTTAGATTCTCCTGGTCAGTAAGGAGCTTTAACTTGTAAACCACATTTCTTTACCAATTTACGTAGAAAGCAACTACTGGTCTCACTAGCCAGCCAGTTGTAATAATCATCAAAACATAAATAATAGCCTCGGGGCACCTGGGTGGCTCAGTCGGTTAAGCGTCTGACTCTTGGTTTTGGGTCAGGTCATGAGCTCAGGGTTTCGTGGGTTTGAGCCCCGCATCGGGCTCTGCACTGGCAGTGCGGAACCTGCTCAGGATTCTCTGTCTCCCTCTCTCTACCTCTCCCCCACTTGCTCTGTTTCTCTCAAATTAAGAAATAAACTTAAAAATTTTAGAAGAAAAAGAGACATAAATAATAGCCTGAAACTAATATATTGCTGTATGCCAAAGAGCCTTCGATTAAAAATATATAAATAATGAATCATGAAGTCCCAAAATACCTGCGGTGTATCTCTCTCTTTCATTATGCCGGTATAGACAGTGTCAGGTGGGATCTTTGTAATTTCACGTTGAGTAGGGTTTTGCCCAGCTGTCCAGAAGCCTATAATTTAAGCTGTGGAGAACATACCTCAAGGCACTTATTTTCAGTAGTTCCCAAGCTGTTTCATCCTGATAAAATAAAACTTAAAAAAAAAAAAAAAGAATCTCACAATTAGGGGGGAAAAATTATAGTAACTGAATGCTTTAGTTTTCTTAGTTAATAGTACCAGTCAAAGGCAGAACAAAGGATTCAGTAATTAAATGACATCTATAGTCTACTTATTCAATTTATGCATCAGAAACTAGAGCTGCCTGTTTGAAATGTTATGGGTGATTGTGTCCGAGAACAAACCACCGAGGAATCTGTGACTTTGCTGTTGATAAAAAAAAAAAAAAAAAAAAAACAAAAACAAAAAAAAAAAAAAACAGAGGTATACAGAGCACCTGATGTGAGTGGGTATCGCTCAGGTTAGGACCCAAACGTGGCGTGAAGTGACGCCTACCCAAACGCTCTCTCTCCAAAGGCCGAATGGTGATAGTAAACCCCGATCAACCTTGCAACCTCAGCCACGCCAGCTAGGCAAAAGGGTCAGGAAGGAAAGCGTTAAAGTGGTAATACTATTTAAACGGGGTTGCAGAACTCCTATTAAAAATGGCAGTACTATAAATGTTCTAGTATTGTCAGGAATGTTCTGTTGGATGACACTATGCTGTGATTTGTACACACAGCGGACCAGAGTTGATGGGTGAATGAAATGATCCATAACCCTCTCTGACACATTTAAAGCAGTTCGGCTGCACACAGAGAACAGTCCATCATTTGCACCCTTCTGTGAAAGCTGGCTTTACCAAGTGTTTCAATGAAATATGTGCAACTTCCCATTTAAATTAGTACCACATGAACCATGAAGAGCACCACAGGTATCTGTTGTAGTACCAGCCTAATGCAAAAGTGGCCTGTCTTGTAATGCTCTAACAGGAAAGACATACAACCGTTCATCTGTAACATATTAAAACCAGAAGAAATAAATTACTCCGCAGATGAAGAATTATTGCTTGTGAAGAAAATGTGCAAAGGTAGTCCTAAAAAGCAGCTTTTACTAAAAAATTATCACGACAGCATTTGAATTCTTAATGCATATTAAGCCGAGACCTCGTAACCATAAATCATCATTTTTAAATGGAGGAAATCTGGTTCAAACTTTTAGCAGAGATTTGTTTCACTTCTTCACCACGGTGTTAGCCTTGGCATTGAGAGCCGACCGCCTGAGTTATGCCAAGAGCAGTGCACGCGAGAGACCGTAACAAAGGCGAGCAACAAAAAGAGTCCGCGCGCAGTCGTTGTTGTTGATGTTGTTTTAATGCCTGGTGCATCACATGACATAATCCCACGGAGGTTCCCTGCAATCCATCAACGAAGCAAGATCTCCCTCTGCTCTGAAAAGCAGTACTGTTCAAGTAACACCCTAATGAATGAAAACCATCTTGGCTGAGATACACGATTTAACCGCAAAAACATAGTAAGAACCATCAAAACCAATCCGATGTATGTGACACACATCGATCGCAAGGAATGGCAAAGGGTCGCAATTCAGGCACACTGCTTTCCCAGTAAACTTTCAAGGCTGGTACAAAAAGCAGAGTAATGGGATCATCTGTTGCGTTATGACGATACACTGGGTACTTTGTTAAATGTTCCACGCACGTGATCTCATACAGCCCTCAGCGGGGGCCATCACCGTTCTCCAGATCAGGACATGGGGCACAGAAAAGCGGGGCGAACAAGTCCAAAGTCGCCCAGGTGAATCCTGGGGTCAGAACGCGGCAGCATGTTCTAGGGCTCTCAGAGAGCTCTCCGGAAATGTTCTCCTTTAGTGCTCCTAACAAGCTTGTGAGGTAGACTGAGCCTGTGTCATTATTCCGTTTTACAAATGGCGACACCTCATTTCAGGGGGATGAAGTGGGCCGCCCAAGCTCAGAACGAGACAGTGGCTGGGCCTAAAGTTAGGGCTCCAGGCCCCATGTTTTGCCTGCAATGTCCCACGGCCACTGCAGTTGTGGACCCTGGTGAATACTCCCAAACCTGTCACTCACTGCTCCCTCCCTTTGCTTCCTCAGAGCAAACCCCTCTCGCATCACTTTGAATAATCAAGGAATGTATGGACAACTGTTTTACCTGTTTGTATTTTGTTTATTTATTTATTTTGAAGGTAAGAGGAGGGAGAGAGAGAGAGAGAGAGAGAGAAGAACTTAGGCACTCTCCATGCTCGGCATGGAGCTCCATGGAGGGCTTACCTGTGACCTTGTCAGATATCGAAAGTTGGACACTTAACCTAAAACTGAGCCACCCAGGCACCCCTGGACAAATGTTTTAAAAGAAGATTTGGTAATATGGCTCAATGAATTTAAACATAGTTTCGGCAATTTTTTTTTCTCATATCTATACCGGATCTGTTGTTAAAGTAAAAAAAAAAAAAAAAAAAAAAAAAATCAGGCTATGTGTAATGGAAAACAACCATACACAAGGCATTAGTGAGAAATAGCATTTCCAGTCACGTGAAAATCTTTTCTTAGCAACTATTGTTTTAAGGTATCCTTGATGTTTCCATATCGGAGATGGGTCTTCATATCCCAGCCCTCAGTGGATCTTTGTGGGTCCTAGCAGATAGAACGGAGGTTGAATCCTGGGCCATTTAAGGATGTACAGAGTAGCTTTTGTAATGGCTGTGAGTTCACGATGCGGACATCTTCTTAATCGGATTTCCACCTTAGAAGGTTTATAATATACTTTTTTTTTTTAATTTTTTTAACTTTTATTTATTTTTGAGATAGAGAGAGACAGAGCATGAGCGGGCGAGGGTCAGAAAGAGAGGGAGACACAGAATCGGAAGCAGGCTCCAGGCTCTGAGCCATCAGCCCAGAGCCCGACGCGGGCCTCGAACTCACGGACCGCGAGATCCTGACCTGAGCCGAAGTCGGACGCTCAACCGACTGAGCCACCCAGGCGCCCCTATAATATATTTTTTGATAAAAAAATGCCAAACATGTTTTCTTTGTGGTAGAGTCACATTACCCAAGTTGAAACTTTGCTGTTAATATTAAACCCGTTGCCCATCTGTGCACTTGTTTCCTTCACACGTACCACCCGAGACAGCGTTCATGGCACAGAGACTCTCACATCTGATGGAAATGTAATCAGCAGCAGCAATATATCAAAGCTGCCACTTTAAACGAGTTTTTTGACAGTGGGGGAGGGGAGGGGCAGAGAGAAGATCTCAAGCAGCCTCCTCCATGCCTAACACCGCCCCCCCCCCCACCCAGGGAGCCCAACCTCATGACCATGAGATCATGACCTGAGCCAAAATCAAGAGTCAGCCAGTCAATCTACTGAGCCACTCAGGCGCCCCTCAAAGCTGCCACTTTAAAGTTGGATGTGGCCTATTACAAAAAGTTTTGACGTGAGGTAGCCCCCCACCCCAAGAAAAAAAAAATAGTTCCAAAGCCACTGTACTGATCTGAATGGGATCTAAATAATCAAGATAATGCAAAAAGTCATACCAACCATTACCCAGGAGATACAAAATTACAAGTTTTATATATTGGAGTGGATAGCCCTGAAGGCAATTCTACTTTTTATCTAGTACTTGGCATCCAACCTTCCGCAATGCAAATGCTCTCTAGCCCCCAAATCAAGTCAAAGTAAAGAAGAATAATTCAAAGAGTACTTGATAAAAGTCTGTGACCATGTCGCTCCTTATTCTTCAATCTAATGAAGGGTTCGAATGGTGGTATCCCATGATCTATCTATAAATTACAGATCTTTTAGGAAAGAAAAAAACAACAAATTGTATCTTGCTATTTGTACTTACTCCTGATGTTTTTAAAACAAAAAGTCACATTGACTACAAACATCAGAAGGAAGATAGTGGGACCCCCACACTAAGCAGGGAACCACTGGAACAGTCTGAAGGAGGGTATAATGAAGGGTCTCCTTCTAAGGGTAAAGGCAGAGTTAACAGAAAGAAGAGATTGGGAATCACTCTGGCTATGGCAGGACCTGCTAATGTAGACACTGAATTTACTCAAAATGATAATTCAGGTATGTTACACAGAGCAACCCTTCTTTTAAACAAAGTATTTAATTAGCGGGAACACTGTGGCATTTCCTGCCCATAGTAACTAATTGCTTTTCTTCTATATGTTCCCTCATTACTCTGTTTACATTACTAGGATAGCAATTGCCAACTTGATAGGCTGTTTGAAAAGGACCCATCTCCTGGGTTTCTAGATTTCGTGTTTCTCGAAGGAGAATCATTTCATTTCCAGGGCTAGAACAGAGCCACATATTGAACAGATGACACATTGCTTTGAATAGCAATATGTCAATATGAACTCAGTTGTGTGAACATACATGGTTTGTGTGTGTGTGTGTGTGTGTGTGTGTGTGTGTGTGTGCATAAAAGCGCAAAGAACAATGACATCACATGTTTAAGATCTAACTCCCAGGCTTCTCTGGGGGCAGGATGGTTGCAACTGTTAAAAGTCTAACAAAGTTGATGAAAAGCAAACTGGAATTGTATATTTAGATCTAAAACTGTAAAACTGTTCGATGCTGATAGCTGCAGCCCTTTCTCTGTTTCCCTCGCTTTGGGTCTAGACATACCCGCAGATCCCATTTGCTTCCCAGCTCCAATTATCACCAGCCAGTTACTACAAAATAATTGCCAAATGGTCTCTTAACCCTACGTTGGTTATTCATGTATCTTAGTTCCCTCCTGTTCCCTTCTCAATTACACTGCCCACACCTCATTACCTCCCTAGATCTTTTCCCAGTGAGATCCACTGAGAGCCACGGGGCTCCTCAGTTTCCATCCTCTGAGCGTCTCTCTGCTCCACTCCTAACCACTTTCTCTGATTAAATTTCTTGGCAACTCTAACTGAGGATTTACACTCCAGCTAGTTTCGCTCTGGTTTGAGGTGTTTCACGCCCGCACTTACTCAGGACCTGCTGCTCTCATTTTCCCCAAACCCCCGTCCTGACTGAGATCCATCCATCATTCGTGATTTTGCCTGTTAACGTCATAACAAAATTTCCTACATTACCGTGTGTTAAACTCCAGTTCACTCACGCCTTTGCCTCCTCTGACTCCTTTACGGAGCTCACTTCTATGAACACGAACTCCATTATTCTCAGCGATTGAGACACTCTCTTCACCATGGTTGGCATATGATTATACAGGAGACGTTCCTTATTTCCATGAAGATCTATCTCTCATTCTGGCTAGTTTGGGTCATGTTTTCCTGCCCTTGTCTGGGTACTTACTGACAACTTTCCCTGCCCCATCAGTGTCTTTTATCTGCTTGAGTTCTTTAAGCAATTCTTCCTCTCCACCAAGCACATATTTCATTGATATGCAGAACAGAGGCAGTAGATGAAAATGCTGTCTTCATTGGGTCTTAAATTGATCGAATCACTTTTGTCCCCAGGAATTTTTAAAAAGCACAATGCATAATTTATTTTGTTGTTTTGTTGGTGACAGGGAGACAGCTGCCGTAGCTGATGTTGAATCTGTGTGACAAAGTTTTAGTACCTTTTTTTTTTTTTCCTGAATATGTTGAGATCTAAAAGAGAATTGCAGGAAAAAAAAAATATATCTGTTATGTTTGTGAAACTTTATATAATCCTAGTTATAGGTTAATTTTCACTTATTTACTTTTTGTTCATTTATTTATTGAGAGAGAAAGAGAGCATGAGCGGGGGAGGGTCAGAAAGAGAGGAAAAGAAAGAATCTCAAGCAAACTCAGCACAGAGCCCAACATGGGGCTTGATCCTAAGAACCGTGAGATCATGACCTGAGCTCAATCAAGAGTTGGACGCTTAACAGGGGCGCGTGGGTGGCTCAGTCAGTTGGGTGACCGACTTCGGCTCAGGTCATGATCTCATGGTCTGTGGGTTCGAGCCCTGCGTCGGGCCCTGTGCTGACAGCCAGAACCTGGAGCCTGCTTCCGATTCTGTGTCTCCCTCTCTCTCTGCCCCACCTCCACTCATGCTCTGTCTCTCTCTGTCTCAAAAATAAAAATAAACATTAAAAAATAAAAAAATAAAAAAAAAAGAGTTGGATGCCTAACCGACTGAGCCACCCAGGCGCCCCTGTAAGTTCATTTTTAATCATCACTTTATAAATATGTATTTGTGTATATATTTATATGTATTTGTATGTATACTTTATACATATATACATTATATATATAACCTCGAACAACATGAGGGTTAGGAGTGCTGACCCCCTACAGAGTCAAAACTCAACATATGAACTTTTGATTCTCCCAAATATTAACTCCCAACAGTCTATTGCTGACAGAAGACTTACAGATAACATAAACAGCTGATTCATTAACACATTTTGTTTTGTTATATGCATTCTTTACATAGAAAGTATTCTTATAATAAAGTAAGTTAGAAAAAAGTAAAGGCTGTTCAGAAAATCAGAAGGAAGAGAAAATATATTTAAAAAACTGTCTTGATTTTCTCTACAAAAATCCAAGCGTAAATGGACCTGTATGACCCCAGTTGTTGAAGGATCAACCTTACATACATGGTTGTATACATGTATATGCTTGTGTGAATGTATTTATGGCGTAAGTATGTAAAATTGTGTAGTAAAACCTGTAACTTACAAGAATGGTAAAAACTCTTCGGAGACTTGTTTGACACCACGGTTTGCTTTGACAGAAGAGGCATCGGTGGTGCTGGGAGAGGACTCGTTCTCTGCACTCTCCACGTTTTCTGCCAGTATTTGCTATCCCATCTTCTGTCTTGTTTATTTTGTTTGCGGTAAATTATCATCTTGGCAATGTGCCTTTGAAACAGACTTCATTGATACAAAAATGTGTCTGATCTGGCCAGCATAAAGAGAAAGACGCGTAATTCCTCTTAACAATGATTCCAAAGGGAATTTGGTGAAGGGCATGGTTAAGATAATGAGATAGTCTTAAGTCCCAAACCAATGCATATTCCATAGTCTTTGCAGTTTTCATTTCCTCAAATTGTTTAAAACTCAGTAATGATTTTTTTAAAAGCACCATGCTCACTCGCCAAGTGATTTATACCAAGAACCCAAATAATGCTCAGTTGAAATGGATTCAGTGTAAGCTCATTTGATCTGAAGAGACTATAATTCTCATAGAGGAAATCTTATCTTCGGTAAAGGGTGGAATTATCCTAGGAGTATAGCTAATACAGTGGCATGCACTTGATGGGCACTCCACAAAATTTCATTAAGGAGGATCATTTGGAGTGGTCTTTTTAAAACTGGGGGTATAGGGAGATATTGCCACTATTAAGGATAACTGAGCAAAATGTTTTCAAATGGCAGAAAAAGTGTACTCCCATTTGCTTACCTAAAATAGCCAAATTCGTAACAAGACTGTCACCTGCCTTTATAATTACCATATGTAAACAAGTAATATCAACTATGGCATATTGACTTGACCAGTATATTGTTTAGAAACACTGGATCAACTCAGGCGGACACAAACTAAATCTTGTTTGTGTTCAAAATTGGTATTTCAAGCAATGTAAAAATGTCTTTGTTGTGTCCACTTATCAAAAATAAAAAACAAAAAACAAAATATACATTGCAAATTTTGGACTAATTTGCAGACTGAAAATCTGCACGTGCTGAATTCTGTCTCCAATTGTGGCGATAATTTACTGAAAAATATTCCAAGTAAAGGGAAAATAGTAGACTGCATTGAGTATTAAGGTATCTAATCCATATATAGCTCAATCTTCCAAAATATCTTTCTATACTTAACTCTATATCTATGTCTATTTTCTACATTTCTACATTTTCTACATTTAGATAATTCGAGAAGCTGCTGGAAATGCGTCCATAGGACAGACCTCACAAGAAGTAACATGGAGGCCATAGTTGAAATGTGAAGTTCAGGTTCGCTAATCAGGGATACTATTGTTTGTCTTATTTCTAGTTCTTTAACATGGCATCAATCATCACATTTCAATTCACTGCTGAAAGAGAACACAAAAACAAGGTCATCAAGGAAATCTTAATTTTTAATTATTTTCTAATATTTTATGTAACAGTATCTAATATTAGATAATAGTTCTTACTAGTGTCTGTGTAAGACCCTCGTTATAGGGTCTCTCTGAGAATCCATTTTATATTTTTATTGCAAATAATACCTAGAGACATAACATTTGGAATTATGAACATAGGAGACACTAGCAAAGAAGCATTCATATAAATTTCATTGTACCATAAAACCAAGAAACGAGCTAGTATTTAATTATGAATAACTAAAAATATTATTCCTTACGCATTTCTAAAGTAAGCGCTTTTAAGTTCTGTGATTCTCATTTTTAGAATAGGAAGGTTTTAGCTTCAGGCTTCCACATTGAGTTAGTGAAATTCATTTATTCATTTGAACAACAGGTATTGTACTTGACACTGGGGATACAGTAGTGAATAGGATAGATAAGATACAGCTTCCGTGGAGTATACAGTGTAAAAGGGAGCATAATCAACAAACAAATAGCTACATAATTAAATATGTTATATAAATTTGTGATAAGGACCACACAGGAAAAGCACAATGTACGTTGGGAGGCATTAACAGGGAGACCTGACTTATTTTGGGGATTGGGGAAGGCTTCCCTGAAGATGCGACAATTAAGCTAACATCTGAATTGCCACTAAGAATCGACAGGGGAGAGAACGAGGAAATGTAACCTCATTCTGTGCCTTAGAAGCTATGATCAGAATTTTTGGAATGTTTCCACTGTCGATCAGAAAGCTTTTGAAGGGTTTTGCACAAGAAGAAATACTACCCAGTTTTTAAACAATATCATCATATGTACTGTGCATATCATCAATGAGGGTGTCTAGAATTGTACTGTCCAAGATGGTGGTCACTGTCATCATGAGGTTATTGAGTACATGAATGAGGCTGATATAAATTGAGATGAGCTGTAAGTATAAAATATACACTAGATTTCAAATACTATGGGGAAAAAAGAATGTAAAATAATCAATGTTTATAGTGGTTATGTGTTAAAATATTTGGGATATATTGGGCTAAATAAAACATATTAATAAAATTGATTTCATCTTTTTGCTTTTTTTAATGTGACTATTAGAAATTAAAAATTATAGGGGTGCCTGGGAGGCTCAGTCGGTTAAGCATCTAGCTCTTGATTTTGGCTCAGGTCAAGATCTCACAGTTGATGGAATCGAGCCCTGCACTGAACTCTGTGCTGACAGCACGGAGGAGGCTTAGGATTCTCTCTCTCTCTCTCTCTCTCTCTGCCCCTCCCCCTGTGCACATGAACTCTCTCTCTCTCTCCCTCTCTCAAAATAAAGAAATATACTTAAAAAAAAAAACAAAAACAGAGATTCTGCTCTGGACAAGATGAAATAGGCATTTAACTTTAAACCCTGGAAATAACGCAAGAAGCAACCAAGAAGAGCTCTTAATAAAGAAGGAAAGAAAAAAATATTAGAGAGGCACCTGGGTGGCTCAGTCGGTTGGGCGTCTGACTTCAGCTCAGGTCATGATCTCATAGTCTGTGAGTTTGAGCCCCGCATCAGGCTCTGTGCTGACAGCTCAGAGCCTGGAGCCTGCTTCCGATTCTGTGTTTCCCTCTCTCTCTGCCCCTCTACTGCTCATGCTCTGTCTCTCTCTGACTCAAAAATAAATAAAAAAAAAAAATAGAAAAAAATATTAGAGATATTGACCGCGAAGTACATCACTATAGCAGTGTATCACACGAACAGATCCAGTAGAAGAAAGTAACCCAGGCCTGACATTTTCTGAATCCAAACCTATATATATAATATGGCCCATCTGGGTTCACTCCCTCCCATGACCCAGTGGGATATCGGCTGACAAAAGCAAGAGATCCCATCAGCACCACCCAGGGCATTTGACGGAAAGCCCTGCTGGCAATAAAAGACAGAGGGAAAATTTCTCCTCATCCACCCAACCTGATCCTTTCTTTCACCACCAAGAGACATTGTGTGGCCAGAAGACAAAGGCAACAAGAAGCCCCACCTGGGAATCGCTTGTGGGCCAGGCTTTCCCTTCTACTTAGAAGCCACAGATAACTCGCCTGGGGAATCTCAACCATCACAAGCAACACTAGCAGCAACGAGCAACAGAGTCTAAACAACAACAAATAAACTGAGCAGACCAGGAGTGTAGCAAGAAGCCTCCAAAAGTTAAATCATCATCCACGCCACAATCTATAGGGGCACCTGGGTGGCTCATGGATCTCATGGTTCCTGAGTTTGAGCCCTACATTGGGCTCCACACTGACAGTGACAGTCTGCTTTGGATTCCCTCTCTCTCCCTCTCTCTCAAAATAAATAAATAAACTTAGAATAAAAGAATAATGGGGCGCCTGGGTGGCTCAGTAGGTTAAGCGGCCAACTTTGGCTCAGGTCATGATCTCACAGTTTGTGAGTTCGAGCCCCACATCGGGCTCTGTGCTGACAGCTCAGAGCCTGGAGCCTGATTCAGATCCTGTGTCTCCCTCTCTCTCTGCCCCTCCCCTACTCACGCTTTCTCTCTCTCTCTCTCAAAAAGAAATGAACATTAAAAACATTTTAAAGGAGAAAAGAATAATATTTAAAAAAAAAAACACAACCTACAAAAGAAGCCCAAGGTCTGAGGGATAAATTTAACAGGGTGACTGTCTCCTAAAATTAAAGATGTAAATTTGACTCAGAGTCTCCTCACACAATAACATTGCTCTAACTGATTATTCGTTCTAGGAGTTGTTTCTTTCTTCCTTCCCTTCTTCCTTCCTTCCTTCCTTCCTTCCTTCCTTCCTTCCTTCCTTCCGTTCTTTCTTTTTCAGTCATTTCTTTCCAAATTTGTACAATTATGTGACTTGTGAATAAATACAGCTTTATTTCTTCCTAATCTATACATTTTTTATTTCCTCTTCCTGACTTAGTACATTAGGTAGGATTCCTAGTATGATATCAAAAAGCGGTGGTGAGAGGGAACATTCCTGCCTGGTTTTTGATCTTAGTGGGAACATTTCTAGTTTTTTATCATTAAGTGTGATGCTCTGTTGTAAATTTTTTGTAGATTTTTTTTATCAAGTTAAGGAAGTTTCCCCGTTTCTAGTTTGCTGAGAATTTTTATCATGAATGAGTGCTGAATTTTGTGAACATTTTGTGAAATGCTTTCTGCATCTATTGATATATTCATGTGATTTTTTTTTATCTTTAGTCTGTTGGTGTGATGGGTTCCATCAGTGGATTTTCAAAGGTTAAACCAGCTTTGCATATCTGAGGTAAATCTCAATTGGTTGTGGTGTATAATCCTTTCTATAATTGTTGGATTTGAATTGCAAATATTTTTCTTAGGATTTTTGTAACTGTGTTCATGAGAGTTATTGGTCTCTAGTTTTCTTTTCTTATAAAAATGTCTTGTCTGATTTGGGCACTCGGGTGACTCTGATCTCATAGAATGAGTCAGAAAGTATTTTCTTTGATTAGGTATTAAAAAGATATTATACAGAATGGGTATAATTTATTTTTTGTGTTTTGTAGAGTTTGTCAGTGAATACATCTGGGAGTGGTACTTTCTGGTTTGGAAGGTTATTGATAATTGATTCAATTTCTTTAATAAATACAAGCTATTCAGATCATCTATTTCTTCTTGTGTGAGATTTTAGCAGATTGTGTCTTTCAAGGAATCCTTTCACGTCATCTCAGCTATGAATTTGTGAAAATAGACTTGTTCAGAATATTCCTTTGTTTGTTTATATTCATGAGATCTCTGATGACCATTATTTTTTAAAATGTTTTTATTTATTTATTTTGAGAGAGAGAGAGAGAGCATGCATGCATGTGCACAAGTGGAGGAGGGGCAAAGAGAAAGAGAGAGAGAGAATCCCAAGCAGGATCCATTCTGACATGGGGCTCCATCTTGCAAACTGTGAGATTATGACCTGAGCCAATATTAGGAGTCAGACACCTAGCCGACTGAGCCACCCTGGTGCCTCATTTCTTATACTAGTAATTGTCTCTTCTCTCTGTTTTTCTTAGCTTGGCTAGAGGCTTATTGATTTTATTGATCTTTTTAAAAAATGAACTTTTGGTCTAGGTTTTATCTATCCATTTCTTGTATTCAGTTTAATTGATTTCTGCTCTAATTTTTAGTACTTATCTCCTTCTGAATAATGTGTATTTAATTTGCTCCTCTTTTCTAGTTTTCCAAACTGGAAGCTTCTATTATTGATTTTAGATTTTGTTCCTTTTGAATATATTCATTCAATGTTATAAAATTCCCCATCAGCACTGATTTCACTATTTCCCACCAATTTTGATGATTTGTATTTTCAAGAGAAAGTTTTTCAGAATAATAAAAAAAAAATCAAGATCCAATTACATGCTATCTACAAAGAAATAAACTTTAGATTCAAAGATCCAAATAAATTGAACCAAACGGTGGAAGATGTTATATCAATTGTGTTTGTTTCCTATGGTTGATTCATAACAAATTATTGCAAGTGATTCAACACAATTATATATAATATATATATATATATATATATATATATATATATAGTGTATATATATATATAGTGTATATATATTATATATAATTATTATATATAATTATATACATATTTTAGTGTGTACATATATATGTATATATGTGTATGTACATATGTGTATGTGTGTGTATGTATATGTGTGTGTATATATATATATACACACACATGTATATAGTATACACATATACATATCTAGTGTTCATCCCAACAGGTGCCCTCCTCAGTGCCCATCACCCGCTTTCCCCTCTCCCCCACCCCCCAATCAACCCTCAGTTTGTTCTCAGTATTTAAGAGTCTCTTATGGTTTGCCTCCTTCCCTCTCTGTAACTTTTTTCCCCCTTCCCCTTCCCCACTGGTCTCCTGTTAAGTTTCTCAGGATCCACATATGAGTGAAAACATATGCTATCTGTCTTTCTCTGCCTCACTTGTTTCGCTTGGCATAATACCCTCCATTTCGATCCACGTTGCTACCAATGGCCAGATTTCATTCTTTCTCATTGTCAAGTAGTATTCTACTGTATATATAAGCCACATTTTATTTATGCATTTGTCAGTTGATGGATATTAGGTTCTTTCCATAATTTGACTATAGTTGAAAGTGCTGCTATAAACATTGGGGTACAAGTGCATCGGCACTCCTGTATCCCTTGGGTAAATTCCTAGCAGTGCTATTGCTGGGTAATAGGGTAGATCTGTTTTTTAATTTTTTGAGGAACCTCCACACTGTTTTCCAGAGTGGCTGCACCAGTTTGCATTCCCACCAACAGTGCAAGAGTGTTCCCGTTTCTCCACATCCTCTTCAGCATCTATAGGCTCCTGATTTGTTCATTTTAGTCACTCTGACTGGCTTAAGGGGTATCTCAGTGTGATTTTGATTTGTATTTCCCTGATGAAGAGTGACATTGAGCATCTTTTCATGTGCCTGTTGGCCATCTGGATGTCTTCTTTACAGAAGTGTGTATTCATGTGTTCTGCCCATTTCTTCACTGGATTATTTGTTTTTCGGGTGTGAAGTTTGGTGAGTTCTTTACAGATTTTGGATACTAGCCCTTTATCTGATACGTCATTTGCAAATATCTTTTCCCATTCTGTCGTTACCTTTTAGTTTTGTTGATTGTTTCCTTTGCAGTGCAGAAGATTTTTATCTTCATGAGGTCCCAATAGTTCATTTTTGCTTTTAATTCCCTTTGCCTTTGGAGTTGTATCAAGTAAGAAATTGCTGCGGCTGAGGTCAGAGAGGTTTTTCCCTGCTTTCTCCTCTAGGGTTTTGATGGTTTCCTGTCTCACATTCAGGTCCTTCATCCATCTTGAGTTTATTTTTGTGAATGGTGTAAGAAAGTGGTCTAGTTTCATTCTTCTGCATGTTGCTGTCCAGGGCTCCCAGCACCATTTGTTAAAGAGACTGTCTTTTTTCCATTGGATATTCTTTCCTGCTTTGTCAAAGATTAGTTGGCCATACATTTGTGGGTCCAATTCTGGAGTCTCTATTCTATTCCATTGTCTTTGGATTGCTTGTTCTATCATTGAGAAGAATGCTGGTGCAATTTTGACTGGGATTGCATTGAATGTGTAGATTGCTTTGGGTAGTACTAAATTTTAACAATATTTATTCTTCCAATCCATGAGCATGGAATGTTTTTCCATTTCTTTGTATCTTCTTCAATTTCCTTCATAAGCTTTCTAAAGTTTTCAGCATACAGATCTTTTACATCTTTGGTTAGGTTTATTCCTAGGTATTTTATGATTCTTGCTGCAATTGTGAATGAGATCAGTTTCTTTATTTGTCTTTCTGTTGCTTCATTACTGGTGTATAAAATGCAACTGATTTCTGTACATTAATTTTGTATCCTACAACTTTGCTGAATTCATGAATCAGTTCTAGCAGACTTTTGGTGGAGTCTGTCGGCTTTTCCATGTATAGTATCATGTCATCTACAAAAAGTGAAAGCTTGGCTTCATCTTTGCCAATTTTGATGCCTTTGATTTCATTTTGTTGTCTGATTGCTGATGCTAGAACTTCCAACACTATGTTAAACAACAGCAGTGAGAGTGGACATCCCTGTTGTGTTCCTGATCTCAGGCGGAAAGCTCTCAGTTTTTGCCCATTGAGGATGATATTAGCTGTGGGCTCTTCATAAAAGATTTTTATGATGTTTAAGTATGTTTCTTCTATCCCGACTTTCTCGAGGATCTTTATTAAGAAAGGATACTGTCTTTTGTCAAATGTTTTTTTGGCATCTATTGACAGGATCATATGGTTCTTATCTTTTCTTTTATTAATGTGATGTATCAAATTGATTTGTGAATGTTGAACCAGCCCTGCAGCCCAGGAATGAATCCCACTTGATCACGGTGAATAATTCTTTTTATATGTTGTTGAATTTGATTTGCTAGTATCTTATTGAGAATTTTTGCATCCATATTCATTAAGGATATTGGCCTGTAGTTCTCTTTTTTTGCTGGGTCTCTGTCTGGTTTAGGAATCAAGGTAATGCTGGCTTCATAGAATGAGTCTGGAAGTTTTCCTTCTCTATTTTTTGGAACAGCTTGAGAAGGATAGGTATTATCTCTGCTTTAAATGTCTGGTAGAATTCCCCAGGGAAGCCATCTGGTCCTGGACTCTTATTTGTTGGGAGTTTTTGATAACTGATTCAATTTCTTCATTGGTTATGGGTCTATTCAAATTTTCTATTTCTTCTAGTTTGAGTTTTGGAAGTGTGTGGGGGTTTAGGAATTTGTCCATTTCTTCCATGTTGTCCCGTTTGTTGGCATATAATTTTTCATAGTATTCCCTGATAATTGCTTGTATTTATGAGGGATTGGTTGTAATAATTCCATTTTCATTCATGATTTTATCTATTTGGGTTATCTCCTTTTTCTTTTTGAGAAGCCTGGCTAGAGGTTTATCAATTTTATTTATTTCTTCAAAAAACCAACTCTTGGTTTCATTGATCTGCTCTACAGATTTTTTAGACTCTATGTTGTTTATTTCTGCTCTGATCTTTGTTATTTCTCTTCTGTTTGCTTTGGGGTGTCTTTGCTGTTCTGCTTCTAGTTCCTTTAAGTGTGCCATTAGATTTTGTATTTGGGATTTTTCTTGTTTCTTGAGATAGGTCAGGATTGCGATGTATTTTCCTCTCAGGACTGCCTTTGCTGCATCCCAAAGCATCTGGATTGTTGTATTTTCATTTTCATTTGTTTCCATATATTTTTTAATTCCTTCTCTAATTGCCTGGCTGACCCACTCATTATTTAGTAGGATGTTCTTTAACCTCCATGCTTTTGGAGGTTTTCCAGATTTTTTCCTGTGGTTGATTTCAAGTTTCATAGCATTGTGGTCTGAAAGTGCACATGGTATGATCTCAATTCTTTTATACTTACTAAGGGTTGTTTTGTGACCCAGTATGTGATCTATCTTGGAGAATATCCCATGTGCACTCAAGAAGAAAGTATATTCTGTTGCTTTGGGATGCAGAGTTCTAAATATTTCTGTCAAGTCCATCTGGTCCAAGGTATTATTCAGGGCCATAGTTTCTTTACTGATTCTCTGTCTAGATGATCTATCCATTACTGTAAGTGGAGTATTAAAGTTCCCTGCAATTACCACATCTTATCAATAAGGTTGTTTATGATTGTGATTGTTTTATATATTTGGGGGCTTCTGAATTCAGTGCATAGACATTTATAATTGTTAGCTCTTCCTGATGGATAGACTCTGTAATTATTATATAATGCCCTTCTTCATCTCTTGTTATAGCCTTTAATTTAAAGTCTAGTTTGTCTGATATAAGTATGGCTGCTCCAGCTTTCTTTTGACTTCCAGTAGCATGATAGATAGCTCTCTATTCCTTCACTTTCAATCTGAAGGTGTCCTCAGGTCTAAAATGAATCTCTTGTAGACAGAACATAGGTGGGTCTTGTTTTTTTAGTCCATTTACATTCAGTGTTATTATTGAAAGATATGGGTTTAGAGTCATCTCTAGGTTTCATGCTTGTAGTGGTGTCTCTGGCACTTTGTGTTCCTTACAACATTTCACTCACAGAGTCCCCCTTAAGATCTCTTGTAGGGATGGTTTAGTGGTGATGAATTCCTTCAGTTTTTGTTTGTTTGGGAAAATCTTTATCTCTCCTTCTATTCTGAATGACAGACGTGCTGGGTAAAGGATTCTTGGCTGCATATTTTTTCTGTTCATCACATTTCCTGCCATTTCTTTCTGGCCTGCCAAGTTTCAGTAGATAGTTCTGCTACTACTCTCATGTGTCTCCCTTTGTATGCTAAGGCCTGTTTATCCCTAGCTGCTTTCAGAATTCTCTGTTTATCCTTGTATTTTGCCAGTTTCACTATGATATGTTGTGCAGAAGGTCGATTCAAGTTATGTTTGAAGGGAGTTCTCTGTGCCTCTTGGATTTCAATGCCTGTTTCCTTCCCCAGATCGGGGAAGTTCTCAGCTATGATTTGTTCAAGTACACCTTCAGCCCCTTTCTCTCTCTTCTTCTTCTTCTGGAATTCCTATGATACGGATATTGTTCCGTTTGATTGCATCACTTAGTTCTCTAATTCTCTCTCATATTCCTGTTTTTTCTTTAATCACTCTTTTTCTCAGCTTCCTCTATTTCCATAATTTTATCTTCTAATTCACCTATTCTACCTTCTGCCTCTTCAATCCGCACTGTGGCTGCCTCCATTTTATTTTGCACCTCATTTATAACATTTTTAAATTCATCATGACTATTTTTTAGTCCCTTGATCTCTGTAGCAATAGATTCTCTGCTGTCGTCTATGCTTTTTATCAAGCCCAGCAGTTAATTTTATGACTATTATTCTAAATTCTTGTTCAGTTATATTGCTTAAATCGGTTTTGATCAATTCCTTAGCTGTCGCTACTTCCTGGAATTTCTTTTGAGGAGAATTCTTCCATGTCATTATTTTGACTGTTTTTCTGTCCCGTACGCATTTTAAAAGTTTGTTGTGTGCTCTGCACCTGTGAGCACTGCTATATTTAAAGGAGGGTCATACATTGTCCACGGCCTAGCCCTTCAGGAGGTGTTTTTTTTGGAGACTGTTACTTGCCCTCTATTGTTGCGACTTTGGTTATTTTATTACCCTGCTTGTAGTGTTATTTTGGAACCTCCATCAGGTGTGCTTTGATTTATTCCTTGGAGTAGCCCTGCATGGCCTGCTCCCGCCAGGCCTCTTGGTGCACCAGCCCAGCTCCTGGCCTCGACTCCAAATTTATTTTCTCACATTTCTGGAGGTCGGATGTCTGAAATAAGTTTCACTGAGCCAAAATAAAAGCATCAGAGAGGCTGCACTCCCAATGGAGGCAATCTAATCTAATATAATCTAATCTTTGCCTCTTCCAGCTTCTGGTGGCTGCTGACATTCTTTTGACTTTTGGCTATATAACTACTATTTATCCTTCTGTGGTCATATTGTCTCTTCCTCTTCTCTATATGCGTCTCTTCCTCTGTCTGTCAAACTTGTGATTGGATTTAAAGTTCTGCTTGTATAATCCATGATAATCTCCTTATGTCAAGTTTTTTAACTTAATCATGTCTGCAAAGACCCTGTTTCTACTGAGATAACATTTAAAAGTTTTAGGAATTAAGTCATCATATTTTGGGGTGATCATTAGTCAGTCTCCTATATGATGCGAATACCTACAACAGAAAGCTATGCTAAAGAGGTTTATTTTATAATGATAAGACAGTCAAGCATGAGGAAAATATAATAATTATAAGTATATATGTACCTCACAACATAGCCCCAAATTGCATACAGCAGAATCTAACAAATTTGAAGGGAGAATTACACAATCAACAATAATATTTGGAAATTTTAATAATCCACTGTATTTATTTACCATTTCCTTATTTATATATTTTCAAGTTTTTTAATTTTTTTGAGAGAGAGGGAGAGAAAAAGAGAAAGAGAGAGAGAGAGAGAGAAAGCTTGAGTGGGGGGAGCAAAGGGAAAGAAAGAATCTTAAGCAGACTCCACACTCAGCACAGCACTCAGCTGACTGGGGGTTCAATCTCACTACCATGAGATAATGACCTAAACCAAAATCAAAAGTTGGAGGCTTAACCAACTAAGCCACCCAAGTGCCCCTACTCTCCACTTTCAATTACTGGTATAGCAACTAGGTAGAAGGTGAAAAATAAAATAGAAGACTTAAACAGCACTATACTCTAACTAGTCCAAACAGACACCTTTGGACATCCTCACCAAGCACAATAGAATATACATTCTTCTCAAGTGCACATGGGATGTTCTCCAGGATAGACCACATCCTAGATCATAAAGTAAAATTAAATAAATTAAAAATATTTGAACAAAGTATAGTCTCCAACTACAATGGAGTGAAATGGAAATGCATAATAGACAGAAAAACTGGGAGAATTCATAAATATGCAAAAATTAAACATACTCCTGAATGACAAAGGGATCAATAAAGAAATGAGATTTTAAAGATTAATTAAAATGAAAATATAGCATATCAATACTTAAGCTCTCAACTAAAGCAGTTCTTACAGAAAAATTTATGCTGAAATTATAAAAGAAGAAAGATCTCAAATAAATAACTTAATTGTCCTCCTAAATGCCTTGAAAAAAAGAAGAGAAAAGTAAACTTAATGCAAGGAGAAGGAAGTGAATAATAAAGATTAGAGAAGAAATTAATAAAATAAAGAATAGTAAGCAATAAAGATAATCAGTTAAACCAAATGTTGGTATTTTGAAAAGATAACAAAATTGGCAAACTTTTAGCCAGAATGTCCAAGAAAAAAAGAAAGACGGAGAGAGAGAGAGAGAGAGAAGTCTAAATATACAAATACCAGAAATAAAACATGAAACATTACTAATAATATAGAATTAAAAGATTAGAGAGAAATAATATGAAAAACTATGTGCCAATAAATTTGATATTGAAGATCAAATATAGGACAAATCCCTAGAAAGACACAACTGAAATTTAATGAAGAAAAAATAGAAAATTTGAATTAAATTATTACAAGTATAAAGAAAAATTAGTAGCACGTTTACAAAGTCTTCTAAAAAGCAGAAAAGAAAGGAATAGTTCCCTCTTTGTTCTATGAGGCCCAAATTGACTGATATCAAAACCAAACAAAGTTATCACATGTAAAGAAACTTACAGACCTCTCACAAATATAGAAAAAAAATTCTTATGAATGTAGATGTGAAAAACCTCAACGAATACTAGCAAACAGAATCCAGCAATACATAAAGAAAATTATACACCATATCTGTATAGTATTTAACCAAGGATTAGAAGACTGTTTTCACATTCAGAAATCAAATAATGTTTCAAGAATGAATCATGTTAGGTAAAGGAATAAGGAAGCCTGGTGGTAAGTTTGGACCTAAGCCTAGCTCTGTTGGAAAAGTTCACCTTTTCTTACCCTCTGCTGTAACATAGTTTGTGGAACAAGACCTGACACATGCTTGGTGCTAAAGTAGTTGTTGAATAAATGACAAGGACGGTGCTAAATATAGTAGTCATTTATTTCTCTAAACAGTCACATCAGGTAAATATTATTAAACTCATGTTATAATAACCAAGATTCTAATTTGTCACAGAATATGTCTGTGAGATAGTAAGGGAAACTTCATGTGTCCTCATGGGTAGAACCAAAAACATGGAGGCAATGCAATTAACCAATGAGGATACCCTTCTGGGTATTCAAATGTAATTGGAGTAATAAGTTCCATCAGGTTATAAAAGCATATCATTAGGGTTGGATTTGTTTTTGTTGTTGTTGCTGTTGATTATCATTATTTTTTAAAATTATTATTATTATTATTATTCTGCCAGAATTGCAAAATCTGCAACAATCAAAAATAACTTTTGGGGTGCCTGGGTGGTTCAGTGGGTTAAGCATCCGACTTCAGCTCAGGTCATGATCTCACGGTTCATGAGTTTGAGCCCCATGTCGGGCTCTGTGCTGACCACTCAGAGCCTGGAGCCTGCTTTGGATTCTGTGTCTCCCTCTCTCTCTCTCTGCCCCTCCCCCACCCATGCTCTGTATCTCTCCACCTCTCAAAAATGAATAAACATTAAAAAAATTCAAAAAGTAAATAACGTTCAAACAAAGTTTGGATCACTCAAATTTTTGTCAAATATGCATATTATAGACATTATGGACACCACTTTACTTTTCCAACACCCATTGCAGATCTCTTGTCTTCTTGGATCCTACTAACTGTTCATGGTTATTTAGATCTAAGGTTAGAAATCTACTTTCAAATTTCTTTTAGAAAAACTGTAATTCTAGGTGCACCTGGGTGGCTCAGTTGGTTAAGCATCTGACTCTTGATTTAGGCTCAGGTCATGATCTCAGAGTCATGGAATAGATCCCTGAGTCGGGCTCTGTGCTGTGAAGCCTGTTTAAGATTCTCATTCCCTCTCACTTTGCCCTTCCTCTGCTTGCATTCTCTCTTTCTCTCTCAAAAGAAAAGGAAAGGGAAGAAGAAATAAAGAAAGAAGAAAGAAAGAAAGAAAGAAAGAAAGAAAGAAAGAAAGAGAAAGGAAAGAAAAACTATAATTCTAGATATTCAAACTGGAAAAGAAAAATCATTCAGGATTTCAGTATATTCAGATCATGTATATTAGCAATCATTACTACTTTCATACTAACTGATTCATAAAAAGTAAAAATAAATATAAAAATGAATACAAATAAATTTATAGGGATTGTGGATGTAAAAAGTATAAGACATATTCCAGAACATCAAGGAACTCAAAGTCTAGAGGGACTGTAGAAAGGGACCCAGAGTCCAAAAACACCTAAGTCTCTAACAATAACATAATCTAAATAATTAATGCAACCTTTTACTGAGACCAGCATTCTCATTTTATTAATTTCCTGGCAAGTGATCCAAGTGAAAAGCATCATTTCCTTATTTTTCTTTTTTTCCCTAAAATGAGTAGGATTTAGGATAGTGTAGCCTCTTGAGATTGAACAGCTTTCTTTTAAGACTTATCTTACCTTACTGTTAAAGAGAAACATCCTTTCATCTCTGACTTATTGATTTTAGCTGAAAGTTATTTTGAATGAAAATATCTTTATTTCTCTCTTTTTCTCCTTGTATTTCTCTTTGATGGCACTCTCCTTAGTAAAGTTCTCACCTGGTCCTCAAATGAAAATAAGATTAACTAATTCATGAAGTTAATATTCACCTGGTATTACACGCCCAAAACTAACCCCCTGGGTTAAAATTAAGGAAAATAACAGAATGCATCAAAGGTAGCAAAAATTTATAAATATGTCCAAAGTTTTTAAAATGACAAATATTAAGCTATGTTTTTATGAATGGGAGAATGAAAGAACATTTTAATACACATATAAAGCATCTTCTTACTTTCTCATATGTCAATAGTCCAATTACACGTAACCCCCATAAACTATGTATTCAAATTGCACATAACCCCCATAAACTATGTATTCTATATGTCTATCCACCTATTATCTAAGGTTAGCAAAACTCATATCCATTTCATGTTATATCGAAGCACATTTCCCCCCAAAGACTTCTCTAAATCAATGATAAAAGTAGTGTTGTAATATTTATTAAACATATGTGGTTTATTGACATCTATTGATGAACAAAATGAAGAGCAGTCATCCTTAAAGGGCAAATGTATCTTAATGATTGTCATGACGGGATTAATAGCATGTCTTTAATGATAATATTTGCTGTTCCAAAATCAAGGAAACTCACAAAATAATGCTCAAAAAAAGCATTAGAAAATGAAGATATAGTATACCAAATCCACATAATTTATTTCATGTTCTCATTGTTTAATCACCATCCCCAGAATGTCCATGTAGACATATTTTTGAAATGGTACTTAAAATTAAATCATGTCTTATTGATATCGGGCAAACAAGTTACTTCCTATTTCTGTAACATGAATAAATTAACATCGAGGATTAGTATTAAGCATTTTGGAATCTGTTTCAAAGGTATCATTTTTTCTTTTCTTCTTTAAGGAGTTGATAGTGTTAAATATTTGTATTTTCAGATTTTTCAAGGAAAATGAAAAAGAAGTAAGATCACTACACCTGATATTAGGAAGTATAGCCATGTGATTTTAGTAATTGAAATGGAAATATCATTGAAACGCAATTGGAGGAAATTTCACTGTGGAATTGAGAATGGCCAACTTTTCCCATAATTTTAGTTCTCTCTTTCCATGAGAATAGTCACTACTATTTTTTAATATATTTTTTAATGTTTATTTATTTTTGAGGGAGAGAGAGAGAGAGATCAGGGGAGGGGCAGAGAGGGAGGGAGACACAGAATCCAAAGCAGGCTCCAGGCTCTGAGCTGTCAGCACAGAGCCCGATGCGGGGCTCGAACCCACATACCGTGAGATCACGACCTGAGCCGAAGTCAGACACTTAACCGACTGAGCCACCCCGGGGCCCCTAGTCACTACTTTTATTACAAACCTCAGTGTTATGTGTCAGTTAGACTGGGCCCCTACAACATATAACACTAGGTGCCATTATCATTTCATTCCAGTTTTCAGCTACTAGATTTCCATAAGCAGAACTTCGGAAGAGAGAAGAACGAATAGCACATCTTATACCTAAAAAAACGGTCTATCTTTTCCTTCCATTGTAAGTAACAATAACCATTTGCAAAGTCTGTCCTGCTTGAACCTGTGAGATGTTAGAGTCATTGCCTCCCATAAATATCCCATGTATTGAAATAGGCACCAAGTCCACTGTCCACTGTATAGACGAAAAACACTCCTTTTCATAGAGTTTAAGTTCCATGAAGTCACACAGCTAGTAATGCCAGGATTCAAACCTAGCACATCCTCCCTCGAAAAACCTGTGCATTGTAAACATTCTTCCTCTCCTATTTTGCCATGAGATTCAGATTTGTGTTTACATCTGGGGGTGGAAGCAAGCTCATCAAATAGATGGCAAATGTGTAACTTGGAGGCATGTTATTAACCTCTCTGTTCTAATCCCCTCTTCTGTGGGCAGATGAGCTCTGAGCTCCAGCTCAGGATAATATGTTGTCAGGATAATATGAGTTAGCACCTGCTCTACTCTTAGGACAGTCTGTGACATAGAGGAACCATTCTATTAAAAATATTAGCGATTCTTCTTACCATTACTACCCCCCCCTTCACACACACATAGACATAGACATAGACATAGATATAGACATACACATGGCTCGCACAGTACACAGCAGTCTAGATCGCAGAATTTAGAATTAGCCCTCCTGGCTTTAAAGGATTTACTTCTTTTTTTGATGTTTATTTATGTATTTTGAGAGAGAAAGAGAGGGAGCATAGGTAGAGGACGGGCAGAGAGGGAGAGAGAGAGAGAGAGAGAGAGAGAGAGAGAGAGAGAGAGAATCCCAAGCAGGCATGCTGTCACACAGAACCCGGGGCAGGGCTCGATTTCACAAACCCTGAGATCATGACCTGAGCTGAAATCAAAAGTTGGATGCTTAGGGGCACCTGGGTGGCTCAGTCGGTTGAGCGTCCAACTTCGGCTCAGGTCATGATCTCACAGTCTGTGGGTTCGAGCCCCGCATCAGGCTCTGTGCTGACCGCTTGCTCAGAGCCTGGAGCCTGCTTCAGATTCTGTGTGTCCTCTCTCTGCCCCTCCCCTGCTCACGCTTTGTCTCACTTTGTTTCTCAAAAATAAATAAATGTAAAAAAAAAAAATTTTTTTAAAAAAGTTGGATGCTTAACCAACTAAGCCACCCAGGTGCCCCTAAAGTCTTTAATTCTGACTCCACTAAGTTTTTATTTAAATTCCAGTTAGTTAACATACAGTATAATATTTGTTTCCGGTATACAATATAGTGGATCAACACTTCATACATCACCTGGTGCTCATCACAAGTGCGCTCCTTAATCCCCATCACCTGTTTCACACATCCCTCAACTCCACTCCCTTCTGGTAACCACCAGTGTGTTCTCTATAGTGAAGAGGTTGTGTTGTGATTTCTCTCTCTCTCTTTTTTTTCCCCTTTGCATGTTTGCTTTGTTTCTTAAATTCCACATATGAAGGAAATCATATGGAAATCATCCATTTCCGACTGGCTTATTCCTCTTAGCATCATACTCTCTAGTTCCTTCCAAGTCATTGCAAATGACAAGATATAATTTTTTGATGGTTAAGTAATATTCCAATATATATGTATGTATAAAACATCTTCTTTATCCATTCATCAACTGATGGACATTTAGGCTATTTCCATGATTTGGCTATTGCGGATAATGCTGCTATAAACATATGGGCGCATATATCCCTTCGAATTAGTAGTTTATTCTTTGGGTACTTGGAAATGTGATTGCTGGATATTGGAGTGGTTCTATTTTTAATTTTTTGTGGAATCCCTATGCTGTTATCCAGAGTGGCTGCACCTGTTTGCAATCCCATTAACAGTGCAAGAGGTTTCCCCTTTCTCCACATCCTCGCCAACACCTGTCACTTCTTGTGTTGTTGATATTAGCCATTGTGATAAGTGTGACATAATACCTCATTGTAGTTTTGATTTGTATTTCCCTGATGATGAGTGATGTTGAGCATCTTTTTATGTACCTCTTGGCCATCTGGATGTCTGCTTTGGAAAAATGTCTATTCATGTCTTCTGTCCATTTTTTAATTGGATTATTCATTTTGGGGGTATAGATTTTGGTAAGGTCCTTATATATTTTGGATACTAACCCTTTACGGGATATGCCATTTACAAGTATCTTTTCCCATTCAGTAGGTTGCCATTTCGTTTTGTTGATTATTTCCTTGTCTGTGTGCGAGTTTTCTATTCTGATGTAATCCCAATAGTTTATTTTTGCTGTTTCCCTTGCCCTAAGGGACATACATATCTAGAAAGAAGTTGCTATGGCTGATATCAAAGAGTTTATTGCCTGTGCACTTCTTTAGAATTTTTATGATTTCTTGTCTTACATTTAGGTTTTTAATCCATTTTTAATTTCTGTGACTTTCAAGGGGGGGAACTTCACCTCTCTCCGACTCAATTTAGTCATCTGTGAAACAGTTAAATTAGTAGTATGTACTTCATAGAGGTTATGCATATTAAGTGAGATTATTTATACAAACTATATTTGTATAGTATTTGGCACTTAAGAAAACATTCACAGCTCCTATCCCTGATTCACTTCAGCTTATTAAAATGAGACTTTTTTCTATATGTACTTTCTTAGTCAATGATGAGCAGAGGAAGGTAGTGTCTATTATACAGCAAAGCAGAAGTCATTGTTACTGCTGAAAATATAACAACACTCTAATTCACACTACCTCTTCCTTGGCCTTTCTTGGATCAGTCTAACATTGAGGTCAGGTTTGGTCCCTCTGCTCTGTGCTATGAACTTGTCTGTGTTTGACAAGCGTTTTAATAGAAAAACTAATGACCTAAGTGTATTTGTTCCCCAATGCCAGCGGTTAGTTAGCTCTGACCCTATTCTTGTTTATCTTAGTTTGTATTACATCATCTCCACCAACCAATCAGAGACAAGGGCATCTGTAAGTGGTTTTGCACACTCAGTTGTACATTGCATTTACATTTCTCCTTAAAGACAGAAAATGCTTTAAGTGGGCAAGGTAAGGAACCAAATGCATGGAAGACAAGAAGACCAGATTATATAAATATAACTCATTATTTCTTTAGAGGAGAGAATCAAAACAATTTATTGTACCCTACATATAATAAGATGGTAACTCATACATAGTCTTGAGTCAAGAAAAACTAAAGAAGTTCTCACTAAATTAAAAAAATTATTTACAAATCATCGCTTCATGAAATTACTTTTGCAAGTAGATGGTCATCTACTGTATTTTCTATCTCACCCTCTTTTCCATGACTAGTTGGAAGTAACTAAAGTTTGTGGCAAACTTAGATGTGTTCACTATTTGACAGCCATCTCTGAAAGGCATTTGCAAAATTATTCCTTGTTTTTGTGTCTGTTAAATTACAGTTTTCACTGAACATTACCTAATGGTAATCTTCTACACTCTATAAACTTGTAACAATTCTTCATGAGCTAACACCTCATTAAACCAGTGTCTTGATTCAGAATAGTGCATAATTCAAAACAACTGCTACTCCCTAGCCAAATAAAAATTCTAATATTATCAAACAAAATATCAGGAAATCCAAACTGGCTAATTAAAGTAATTTTTTTGGGTTCTTTGCATTTTGATTTTAATAAGGTTTTATAAAACTGCTCTTGCATATTTCTACCACAGAGATACAAATCCCTCCCTATAAACGTCTCCAAGACATATATTAATAATCTGGAGGATACTGTACAAAATTATCCTGACAACATAAATTGTCTTGTGTTCTCACATACACATATACATATATATCTGTATAATATGTATATCTGTATAAATGATATATATGTATATATGTATATCTGTGGACATGTATAAATAATAAATATTTTTAATGTTACAAACCAAATTAATTATTAATAATTATCTACTGTATGGACAGTAGATATCTTCATAGCACGATTCATCCAAGAATCCTATGTATAATCTGAAGAGTACAATGCTTAGCCACAAGTTTGCATCTAATAAGTTTAGAATAAATATTTTTTAAATTTGTTACTGAATCTTGAAATGAAAATTTATTATACCTTTACTGTATGCAAACTGCCAGATTCTCTTGAAGAGTCTGTTTGGTAGATGCCCTGTGGTTCAGATGAATCTTAATCATAATAAAATGTCAAAAAAACATAAGCAAGACAAATAAAGCAGATCATAGCAAATGCCATAAGAGAAACCTGATGGAACGAAAGATTAGAGGGAGGGAAAATAAGTGTGTCTCGGGGAATTTTGAAAGGCCATTAGTAAAATTGGGAAATTTTAGTGAGGGGGAAAGATAAGATATAAAACCCAGTATTTGCATCTATTAAACAAATATAGGAGGGAAGGACCAGGTAGCTTAAAATTTAAAAATTTTCAAAGGATTTATATGATGAGAAGCAAGTTTTCTCTTGAAAATCGATGACTGGGAATTTTCTGGATTTTCTAGTTTTACATAAATATATAAAAATGAACTCATGCATGCTTTTATTCAACTGCAATTCTTTCTTTCTTCAGTTTTTTCTTCTCTCTCTCTCTTTTTTTTTATTTTCATTTTTATTGTTTGCCTTCTCTCTCCCTTACACGTATCCCTTCCATTCTCACTGGTCTATCGACAAACCACCCCAGGTAGCACATGTGAAAATCTGATAGGCATGTGCTCATATGTTTTCACTACTGATGTGGTTATATAATGCAACATCTGTAAATGCATGTACACATTTTAAAAGTTAAGTCATATTAGAGTACCCATCCCCCTTAGCTACAAGGAGAGATGGAGAATTCTGACACCAGTGAGCTGTTGGTGTAAATTATCTGAAAAATGCTGCCAATCTTGAGAATCTTTCAATTGCTGAGCCAACACTTTCCTTATTGTTTAGTGAGTTTTAGTTAGATTTTCCATTATTTGCGAGCAAAATCATGCTACGTAATACACCTTCCACTGAACTGTTTTTAATTATAGGAGAAGGGGCGCCTGGGTGGCTCAGTTGGTTAAGCATCCGACTTCAGCTCAGATCACGATCTCGCGGTCCGTGAGTTCGAGCCCCGCGTCGGGCTCTGGGCTGATGGCTCAGAGCCTGGAGCCTGCTTCCGATTCTGTGTCTCCTTCTCTCTCTGCCCCTCCCCCGTTCATGCTCTGTCTCTCTCTGTCTCAAAAATAAATTAAAAAATGTTAAAAAAAATTTAAAAAAAATTATAGGAGAAGTTAAGATGGTGGAGCAGCATGGAGACCCTGAGCTTGTTTCATCCCTGAAATGCAGCCAGACCAGCACCAAACCATTTTGAACACCTAGGGGATTGATCTGAGGATTAACACAACAATCTGCATAACTTGAGCCAGAGTTTGGCACGTACATGTTGCGAAGAGGTAAACTGGGGGAAAGAAACCTGCAGAGAGTAGAGAGATGTTTTTGCAGAGAGAGGGCAGAGAAAGAGAAAGAGGGAGAGTACAAGAAAAGTACTCACCTGAAAGTAGCTCAAGAGGAAGAGAGAGATAAGGAGTGAAAACACAGGGGACTGAACAAGAAATCTGTTCCCTGAAGCCACTGATGGGAAGAAAGGAGAGGGTTTCAGTACCACCAGGATTCTATAAACAAGAGAGGGCAGAGTTGGAAGTTTTGGAGCTCAGTGCCTGACAGTGCTCTAGTGAGGAAATAGAACAAGTCCCTAAGAGCAGGCAGTGGAGTCTGAGGGGTCCGTGAGCCACATGAGGAGAAGCAGTTCCCCTGCTTGGAGTGCATTTGGTTGAGCCCATATGGTCTTCCCAGGGGCAAAGGTCCCAGTGGACCCCAGAGAGCAGCCATGTTTGCTGGTTTTGGAATAAAGACACCAGAGTACAGTGAAGGCTGGCATCGGCTGTGTATTGTGATTTGCCATAAACTCTGAACCTCTGCTGCTGCGTGGTCCCATGAATGTTTTCTGGGGCAAGCTGGCACCCAGCCATAGCTCAGTGAGACTTTCCCCCAGAGAGTCTGCACGGGTCCAAGCAACAGGGGTCTCAGAAGTGTGGGGTTTTGAAACACAGTCCCATCTGAGATAAAACTCTGAAGGGAGGTGCCGCCTGGCAGGCAGATGGCTTGAACACAGAAAGGGTAGAACCGGGGAGTTGTTGGAGGCCTGAGACAAAGGAGGAATGCTTGACTGTGGGTGGCTGGGAGCACCTAGTTGCTGTGCCAGAGACTAGGGAGCTGGGTAAATCCATTTCCCCCTCTTCAGGGCACATGCATGTGTGCCACACTGATCCACCCCAGTAATCTAAGCAGTGCCATCTAGTGGAGAACAGAGCCATTACACCAAGTCCCCCCAACTGTGCCCTCCAAGCATATCCCCTAGAAGAACAGCACAATTCCCTCCACCTGCTTAGTGTATGGACTATAGAGTGCTTCATAGTTTCAGTTCTAGGGGAAATTGGATGTAATTTCATTCAGGTTTTATTCTGTTTGCTGGTTCATTTATTCGTGGTTTTTTTTTTCTTCTGTTTTTGTTAAATAAGTTTTTTTCCCTTTCTTTTCTTTTTCTTAGGTACAGAAAGAGAAAAATTTATTTCTATTTTCCTTTTTTATCTTTTAAATTTTTTGAGATTATTTTTAACTTTATTTTTATTTTTTTAAATTTCTTATTCTATGTCATTTCTTTACTTCATTTTATTCTATTTTGTTGTATAATTTTTTTATTTTTAAATTTTTCCTTCTTTGTTTTCTTTTTTCCCTTTTTTCTCTATCAAGTTTCATTCAACAAGCAAACCAAAACACACCTAGGCTCTAGATTCCTTTATTTGATTTTTTGTTTTGTTTTTAATTTTTAATTTTATTATTTTTTCTTCCACCAAAGGACATAACAAAGGAATTCACCTCAAAAGAAAGAACAGGAAGAAATGACAGCCAGGGCCTTAATCACAGAGATAGAAGCAAGATGTCTAAACTAGAACTTAGAACCATGATAATAAAAATACTAGCTGGAATTGAAAAAACATAGAATCCCTTTCTGTGGAGATAAAAGAAGCAAAATCTAGTCAGGATGAAATTAAAAATGCTATAGCCAAGATGCAATCTTGAATGGATGCCATAATGGCAAGGATGGACAAAGCAGAGCAGTGTATCAGCAATATGGAAGATAAAATTATGGAGAATAAAGAAACAGAAGAAAGAGGGAAACAAGGGAAAAGATCACGATACAAGACTTAGAGAACTTAATGACTTATTAAAAAGGAATAACATATGAAACATAGGAGTCCCAGAAGATGAAAAGAGAGAAAAAAGGGCAGAAGTTTTATGTGAGCAAATTATAGTGGAAAACTTTCCTAATCTGGGGAAGGACACAGACATAAAATTCAAGACACACAGAGAACTGCCATTAGATTCAACAAAAACGGACCATCACCAAGGCATATGATAGTGAAATTCACAAGATACACAGACAAGGAAAGAATTATGAAATCAGCAAGGGGGATAAAATCCTTAACCTATAAAGGAAGACAGATCAGGTTCACAGCAGACCTATCCACAAAATCTTGGCAGGCCAGAAAGGAATGGCAGAATATATTCAATGTGCTGAATTGGAAAAATATGCAGCTAAGAATTCTTTACTCAGCAAGGCTGTCATTCAGAATAGAATGAGAGATAAAGAGTTTCCTAGACAAACAAAAATTAAGGAGTTCATGACCAGTAAACTAGCCCTGTAAGAAATTTTAAGGGACACTCTTTGAGTGAAGAAAAGACAAAACAAACAAAAAAGACCAAAAGCAACAAAGGCTAGAAAAGACCAGAGAACATAATTAGAAACACCAACTCTACACTCAACACAATGGCACTAAATTCATCTTTCAGTACTCTAAATGTCAATGGACACTCCAATCAAAAGACATAGCATATCAGAATGGATACAAAAACCAGGCCCATCTATATGCTGCTTACAGGACACTCATTTTAGACCTAAAGACATCTGCAGATTGAAAGTAAGGGAATGGAGAACCATCCAAAAGAAAGCCGGAATAGCCATACTTCCATTAGGTAAACTAGCTTTTAAAGTAAAGACTGTAAAAAGAGATGAAGAAGGGCATTATATCATAATTAAGGGATCTATCCACCAAGAGGATCCAATAATTGTAAATATTTATTCCCCCAATATGAGAGCACCCAAATATATAAATCAATTAATCATGAACACAAAGAAAATCATTGATAATAATACCATAATAGTAGGGGACCTCACCATGCCACTTACAACAGTGGACAGATCATGTGATCAGAAAATCAATGAGGAAACAATGGCTTTGAATTACATACTGGACCAGACAAACTTAGCAGACATATTCAGAACATTTCTAAAGCAGCAGAATACACATTCTTGAGTGCACATGGAACATTCTCCAGAATAGATCACACACTGGGTTACAAATCAACCCTCAATGAGTTCAAAAGGATAGACATCATACCTTGTATATTTTCAGACCACAATGCCATAAAAGTTGAAATCAATCACAAGAAAAAAAATTGGAAAGACCATGAATACTTGGATATTAAAAAACATCCTACTAAAGAATGAATGGGTTAACCAAGAAATTAAGAGGAAATTAAAGATTACATGGAAGCTGATGGAAATGAAAACACAACAGCCCAAAACCTCTCGGATGCAGCAAAGGTGGTCATAATAGGGAACTATATAGCAATCCAGGCCTTCCTAAAAAAGGAAGAAAGGTCTCAAATACACAACCTAACCTTACACCTAAAAAGCTGGAGAAAGAACAGCAAATAAAACTCAAAACTAATAAAAGAAGGGAATCAATTATATCAAAATGAAAAAACCAAACAAACAGTGAAACAGATCAATGAAACCAAAGCTGGCTCTTTGAAAGAACTAATAAAATTGATAAACCGTTAGCCAGAATTATCAAAAAGAAAAAGGAAAGGACACAAATAATGAAATCATGAATTAAAGAGGAGAGACTACAACCAACACTGCAGAAATACAAACAATAATAAGATAATTTTATGAACAATTATATGCCAACAAATTTGGCAATCTGGAAGAAATGGACAAATTCCTAGAAACATATAAACTAGCAAAACTGAAAAAGGAAGAAATAGAAAATTTGAACAGACCCATAACCAGTAAAGAAATTGAATTAATAACCAAAAATGTTCCAACAAACAACAGTTGAGGGCTGAATTGCTTTCTAAGGGAATTCTACCAAACATTTAAAGAAGAGTTAACACCTATTTTTTTTGAAGCTGTTCCAAAAAATAGAAATGGAAGCAAAATTCCCAAACTCATTTATCAAAACCAGCATTATCTGGATTCCAAAATCAGACAAAGACCCTACTAAAAAGGAGAACTACAGACCAATTTCCCTGATGAACATGGATGCAAAAATTCTCAGCAAGATACTAGGAAACCAGATTCAACAATACATTAAAAGAATTATTCACCACAATCAAGTGGGATTTATTCCTGGGATGCAGGGCTGGTTCAATATCCAGAAATCAATCACTGTGATACATCACATTAATAAAACAAAGGATAAGAATCACATGACCTCTCAATAGATGCATAAAAAGCATTTAACAAAATACAGCATGCTTTCTTGATAAAAACACTCAACAAAGTAGGTATAAAAGGGTCATGCCTCAAGAACATAAATGCCATATGTGAAAGACCTACCACTAATATCATCCTCAATGGGGAAAACCTGAGAGCTTTCCCCCTAAAGTCAGGAACACAACAAGGATGTCACCTCTCAATAATATTATTCAGCATAGTGTTGTAAGTCCTAGCCTTAGCATTCAGACAACACAAAGAAATAAAAGTCATCCAAATTGGCAAGGAGTTAGTCAATCTTTCACTTTCATAGACAACATACTGTAAGCCCAAAGACTCTACCAAAAAACCGCTAGGACAGATACATGAATTCAGCAATGTCGCAGGATATAAAATCAATGTACAGAAATCAGTTGCATTTCTATACACCAATCAAAGCAGCAGGAAGAAAAATCAAGGAACCAATCCCATTTACAATTGCTCCCCAAGCTATAAAATACCTAGGAAGAAACCTAACAAAAAACGTGAAAAATCTATACACTGAAAGCTATAGAAAGCTTATGAAAGAAATTGAAGACCCAAAGAAATGAATAAACATTCCGTGCTCATGGATTGGAAGAATAAATACTGTTAAAATGTTGATAGTACAATGCAATCTACATATTCAATGCAATCCCTATCAAAATAACCCAGCATTCTTCACAGAGCTAGAACAAACAATTCTAAAATTTGTATGGAACTACATAAGATCCCAAATAGCCAAAGAAATCCTGAAAAAGAAAACCAAAGGTGGACTTCAAGCTGTATTACAAAGCTGTAATCATCAAGACAGTATGGTACTGGCACAAAAACAGACACGTAGATCAATGGAACAGAATAGAGAACCCAGAAACGGACGCACAAACTTATGGCCAACTAATCTTTGACAAAGCAGGAAAGAATATCCAATGGAATAAAGAGATTCTCTTCAGCAAGTGGTGCTGGGAAAACTGGACAGTGGCATGCAGAAGAGTGAACCTGGACCACTTTCTTGCACCATACACAAAAATAAACTCAAAATGGATGAAAGATTTAAATGTACGACAGGAAGCCATCAAAATCCTCGAGAAGAAAGCAGGCAACCACCTCTTTGACCTCAGCCATGCAACTTCTTACTTGACATGTCTCTGTTGGCAAGAGAAACAAAAGCAAAAATGAACTATTTAGACCCATCAAGATAAAAACCTTCTGCACAGTGAAGGAAACAATGAGGGAAACTAAAAGGCAACCAACAGAATGGGAGAAGATATTTGCAAATGACATATCAGAAAAAGCGTTAGTATTCAACATCTACAAAAAAAAAAACTTCTCAAACTCAGCACCCAAAAAACAAGTAATTCAGTGAAAAAAAATGAGCAAAAGACATGAATAGACACTTTTCTAAGAAGACATCCTGGTAGCTGACACGTGAAAAAATGTTCAACATCACTCATCATCAGGAAAATATAAATCAAAACCACAACGAGATACCACCTAACACCTGTCAGAATGACTGAAAGTAACAACTTAGGCAACAACGGATGTTGGCGAGGATGCAGAGAAAGAGGATCTCTTTTGCATTGTTGGTGGCAATGCAAGCTGGTGAAGCCACTCTGGAAAGCAGTATGGAGATTCCTCAAAAAAATTAAAAATAGAACTACCCTACAATCCTGCAATTCCACTACTAGGTATTTATCCAAAGGTACAGGCGTGCTGATTCAAAGGGGCACATGCACCCCAATGTTTATAGCAGCACTATGGACAAGAGCCACATATGGAAAGAGCCCAAATATCCATTGACTGATGAATGGATAAAGAAGGTGTGGCATATATATATATATATATATATATACACACACACATATATGTATGTGTATACACACATACATATATATACATATATGTATATACATACACACATATACATATGTGTATATATACATATATGTATACATGTATATGTATATGTACATATATGTATACATGTATATGTATATATGTATGCATACATATACATGTATACATATATGTATATGTATACATATATATGTGTATACATACATATACATACATATATATGTATATATATGAGTATATATGTATATATATATACATATATATACATATATGTATATATATATACATATATATACATATATATGTATATATGAGTATATATATATATATACTCAGCGACCAAAAAGAATGAAATCTTACCATTTGCAACAATGTGAATAGAACTAGAGTGTATTATGCTAAGTGAAATAAGTCAGAGAAAGACAAAAATATCATTGACTTAACGTATATGTGGAATTTAATATACAAAACAGATGAACATAGGGAAGGGAAGCAAAAATAATTTAAAAACAGGGAAACAAACCATAAAAGACTCTTAAATACAGAGAACAAACTGAGGGTTGCTGGTGGGGTGTTGGGTGAGGGGATAAGCTAATGGACAATGGACATTAAGGAGGACACTTGTTGAGATGAGCACTGGGCATTATATGTAAGGGATGAATCACTAAATTCTATTCCTGAAATTATTATTACACTATATGTTAACTAACTTGGATTTAAATTAAAAAAATCTTAATTATTAAAATACTCTTCCCCTTTTCAACTATATATCTGTTTGAGACTAAATTTTCTTCCTGTACTATAACCAACATCACAGATTGCAATACTGAATGCAGGAGCCGATCTACCTGACTTCAATCAGGGCAGACATTAACACGATTTGCGACAACGGAAAAACAACGTTACTCGTCTCCCTGAATTATTTTGCTTTGGAACATATAGTTATTTTTCATATAAATATATTACTTATGTAAACATGTAGTGGGCTTATCATTGTTATTATAAGTGAATTACTAAGTGTTTTTAAATAGTTTAATGTCCAAAAGAATAAATATTAATTAAAAAAGAAAAAAAATAAAAATTAAGTCAGACTATACACAATTCTCTGAATTTAGCTTTTTACACTCAATATTTTCTTTTCACACTCATAAATAACAATTTGTGCCTAATCACTTCTTTTGAATTCTGAATATCATTTCATGCTATTGATATACTATAAACAGTACGATAGATTACAATGTCCATTTAACTTTTTGACCTCAAAGAACTTTCTTTCTATAATAACATAGAGACCCACAACAGTGGGTTTTGCTTTCTAAACATATTGTAACAGTAAAAAATAATCATAACAAATCATAACACTTTCTGTTAGCACTAGCAATGTTTCATGTTCCCCAAACACCCCTGCCAGTTTTGGGAGTTTGGCTTTCCTGTGTGTGTGTGTGTGTGTGTGTGTGTGTGTGTGTGTGTTTCTGTTTTCTGTTTTTGTTTGTTTGTTTTTGTTTTGCTGGTCTCTAGTAAGGAAAAAAAATTATGATGTATTATTTCATTACTTTGAAGATCCATGCCTACTGGTATGGGTTTGTTCTTCTGTGCATATATGAATATCCCTTACCCATTTTTCTGTTGGATACATTGTGTTTATTTTCAAAGCTTTCTGTCATAGATATTAGCCTTTTATCCTTTATGTTATCTTTTAAAACTTATTATTTATCCTTGCTATTGAATCTTGGTAGGGAAATACCTTCTAGAGGTTGTCTTGGGTTTTTAGTTTCAATTAGAAAGTTTTTCCCACTATCCGCACCTTGATTAAGCAAGTATTCTTTTAGAATTGTTCACAAGGGGTTTCACTTTCTCCTTTTCTGATACAGGAGGATTTAGTGAATTTACAATGCATTTTCAAATTGTGTAATATATGAAGAGAGTTTTATCTTCTTCCAGGCAGATGCTCAGATGTGTCAGCTTTGTGAATTACATAGATTTGTTCTAAATTTAGTGTTTTCCCCTCTTGCTTAGAAAAGAGGTAATGGCAACACCTGGGTACCTCAGTCAGTTGAGCATCCGACTATTTATTTTGGCTTGGGTCATGATTTCAGGGTCATGGAATGAGCCCTGCTCTGGGTTCCACACTGAGCGTGGAGTCTGCTGGGGATTCTCTCCCTTTTCTTTTGCCCCTCTCCCATGCTCACACCCTATCTTTATCTCTCAATAAATAAATAAATAAATAAATAAATAATAAAACAGTTAATGGCTCCGGAGTCTGGGGGCAAGACAGACTGAGTTATAATGGTACACTCTTTCTCTGTAGCTTTATACTGCGCAATAAGTTGCTTATGGGTTCTAAATTTTGATTTCCTTATTATTGAAATGGTTCCAGTGATACATCTTTTTTTTTTAAGGTTTTAAAAAATTTTATTTATTTTGATGGGGGAGGGGCAGAGAGAGGGAGACAGAGAATCTGAAGCAGGCTCCATGCTCCCACCTGTCAGCACAGACCCTGACGCAGGGCTCGAACTCATGAACCGTGAGATCATGACCCGAGCCAAAGTTGGATGCTTAATCAACTGAGCCACCCAGGTGTTATCCTCCACTGATCCTTCTTAATGTTGCTGTGAATATTAGATCAGATATTACACGGAGTTAGCACTAAGTTAGCACTCAGCCTTATACACAGTTGTTCAATATATGCTAACTCTAATCATTTACTCTTTATCACCATGAACATCATCTGCTTATGCCTAATAATTACCAGTAAGCAGCTAAAATGCTGAAACAAATAAATTGAATAATTTCATTATCCCATGGTGACCTGTGATGCACTGCGGGATCGTGTGTATTAAATTTGGAGGAAATAACTCCCTTTTGCAAAATGCCCAACTTCACTCTAAAGAAAAGTCAAGCCATGTCACATTTGTGGATTCTCCTGACCATATTTGTTCAGAAAGGGCTAATCTCCCAGCCTCATCTGGCTAAGGCTATCCCAATGTTCCCAAGGTTATCCTACTGTTTCCCAAACTATCTTACTATTAAAGATATCCATACATCCTTAAGGTTATACCAGTGTTCCTAAGGCTATTTTACTGTCTATAAGCTGCCCAATGATTGATGGAACTATCTCGCTGTTCACAAGGCTATTTTTTTGTTCATAAGCCAAACCAAAGGTTTTCAAGGCTATCCACACGTTTCCAAAGTTATCCAAATCTGAAGACTATCTCATCTCATTGTTCCTAAGCCTATCCTAACGTCATAGGCAAACACGTTTTGTCTTAGTGATGAACATAAATCCACTTTAAACAACTCTCCAAGATACATGTATTACCTGTAAACAGTGAACGCTGAGAACACTGAAGAAAGAAGTAGAGGAAAATATTGCCCCAAGTAAAATTCAACCCACAGCTAAGTTTTCAATTAGCCTCTACAAACACGCTTTTAAAACTTACAATATGCTTGCAGTTCACTAGCTATGCCTGTGACTCTGGTTCCTTATATGCAGTGAGGGAGGAGCTCATCATTCAAGCTTCTGGTAAAATAGCAAAAATACCTTTTCTCACCAAACTATCCCAGATGGCAATTCTCCCTGAAATTGCAGCAGGGAGAATCTCAGAAAATCAGGTCGGGTTTTCCCTCAGTTGTAGGCTCATTAATGTCTTTCCTGGATGAGGCCTGGGGTCCAGCTTTAGTTAGAGGTCAGTTAAGGTTTGTGGATTATACTAGCCAAGTCAGTAGATATGCCCAAGGGACACAAAGCAGAATCTCGGGTTAAGATTTTTACAGAGGCCAAAACTTGCGTTTGGAGTGGACAAAAAGAGTGTGTTCTGAAGCCCGTGAACGCTCCCTCAGGATGTTTGACATCTGTTTGCTATTCACTCCCATAGACTGACAGCTTTTCAAAGGCTGCTGCAGCTCTCAGACCTCTGTTCCATGCTCTTTGTTCAGGCAAAATTTCAGTTGACTTCTGAACCCCTATAGGGTCCCTGTTCCTGAATGGAAACGTAAGCTTTCTCTGGATAGTTCCATTTGTGGACATTTCCATTTATGCGCTTTGGTAGCAATTGCATCTGGTGTGGGGGGGGATGGACTTGGTAAGTAAACGTGTCACTGTCAGAGCGCTCAAATCACAGTACGAAATGACCACGTGGTGAGCCCAAAGATTGTTCACACCATCCATCTGCTTAATCATACAGAGAAAGTCATATCTCTGCTTCAGGACCAGTAGAGGAATTTCTCACCTTACTACCTAAAATAGTTTACACTAAATTCTTCTCTTAAGCGTTTTCAAATCAAATATCATTTTCAGAAACAAAATGTTCTGGGGGCGCCTGGGTGGCTCAGTCGGTTAAGCGCCCGACTTCGGCTCAGCTCACGATCTCGTGGTTTGTGAGTTCAAGCCCCCGTGTCGGGCTCTGGGCTGACAGCTCGGAGCCTGGAACCTGCTTCGGATTCTGCGTCTCCGTCTCTCTCTTTCCCTCCCCCGCTTGTGCTCTGTCTCTCTCTATCAAAAATAAATCAAATGTAAAAAAAAATTAATTAAAAAGAAAGAAACAAAATGTTCTGGTAAAGTAAACCCTTCAAATGACTTAATCTACTTGAGACGACATGATACACAATATAAAATGCACACAATATAAAATCAATAGCTCTCAAAATGCACAGAATTGACAGACTTTTTCTAGATGTTTCTCAGAAAGAGGGCATTAAAAGAGGGCATTTAGTAAAGTAGGAGACTAACATGCAATTGTTTGTGTTAGATATTGCTCTGCACAAGCCTCTTAAAGTAATGCATTATGCTTTTGCTTATAAGAGATCAATAAGTAATAGTTCTATTTTACCATTTCACATGCCTTTATGGGCAATAACAATTATGGGCTTCTTCACATGATCGTATTTAAATACAAACAACTTAGTGTTTGGGGACTTGTGTACAGTATTATAGCGAAATGAATGCTCTCACTGGACTTAATGAAATCTACACTTGCACATGCCTGGGAAATCATTACAAACAAGGTGAGCACAAATAAAGCAAAGCACAATTATTAGGTTTATTTCCTAAAATACAATTAGTTCATCTAAAAGTCATAGACGTGGTAACCCTGCCATAACAACTTCTCCAAAATACACCTCCTTTATACATTAATAAAGGTGGCCTTTCATTCTGTGTGTGTGTGTGTGTGTGTGTGTGTGTGTGTGTGTGTGTTTCTTTCCTGTGGCTTTACCAATATTTGAAACCTCACATTTGTTCTGACCTTGACTTCATGAAGTGCTTTCTGTGTTGCAATGCATGGATCCATCAGTTTTTGACTTAAGGCTTTAGAAGGAGATGTGAAATGGTGAACAAATGGATTTGGGAGTGTGCATATTACAGGCAGCCTACGTCATCCTTGGGAATAGTCAGTCTTAAGAGTATGTGAACAATCCATGCAAATGGAGCACCCCACTCCTGAGTGGATCCTATTCCATGAAATGTGTTTTTTTCCCTACTGCAGATATTGGCTGGCTTAGGCCTCAAATTCCTTAGTGCAAAATTAAAATTTTCAGATATAGCATTTGCATTTTCTCTACCACTCAGCCTTGTTTTAATAGCTTGGCAGATTTCTAGTTCAAGATGGTAAACAATGCACCCACATCTATATCTTCTTTCAAAAATCATATTAAAAGGATATATTTCACACATGTACTATGGCCATGCATATCTATGTTATAATATATACTCAGCTATATGCCATACCAAAGACCTAGTGAAAAATAAGACATGTTTTAGCAGAATGGAAAATATGAGGAACTCCCCAAAAAGCAAAATACTTAATACATTCAGATTTGTCAACAGTATAGAGCTGTGAAATCCATGGTCCAAATCACTGATGGTAGGTGTTTTTCTTTCCAATGGAGGTCCAGAGAAGAACTGATCTAAAGTCAAAAAATTGAAAGGGCAGACATGAGCCTTGGGGAAGTCATTAGGGTGGTTATAGGGCCCCAATTCTCTTTTTGTCTATTAGTCAGCTATGACTTTTTTACTCTGGACAAAGGCCAGAGAAAAGCAAATAAAATAAGTGAGAAGTTGATGAGAATTTCACTGGTGTAAAAGACTAAAGAAAGAAAGAAAAAAAGTAACAGACGTGGAGGAAACTCAGGATTTCCCTACATGTATGCATGGAATAGGTTGGAGGAAAGGGAAATAATGCAAAAGTAAAGGAATGACAGAATGAAGTTTAGTAGAAATCTCTACCTTCCTCAAAATGTGCTCCCTTAATTCAGCAGCCTCAAGAATTCCTGGTTGGCCAGCATCCTCCCACTGCCATGAGCACTACCTTAAACAGAACCCACTCTGAACCCCGTATTCTTACAAGGGACACATCTACACAACTGCAAAGAAAAACCAACTCAACAATGAAAATAATCAACCGAATTCTCACTCAGATAACAAGTGAAATGTGAGAAAATGGGAATAATTACAGGAATGGAAGGAAAGAGGAAAGAATCAAATAAATATTCTCAAAAAGACTCCAGATTATTGTGTAAGAAGATGTAGCCTTAGAAAGGGCAGAATAGTAGAACATTAATGTTTTGGGAAATTAAAAACTGACTGCCAAAATCTTCCTTATAGAATTCCAAATAATTTAGAAACTCCCTACTCCAGAAAGTGAAGCTTAATTCCTGCACCCTCTGCTCTCGGGCATGGACTGGACTCATGGACTCTCTTGCCAAAACTGGAGTAGGGAAAGGGGAAATAGTACCTTTACAGTGGAGGAACCATACCCTACACTATTTTAGCCAACTGATTCAATTTATGTCATCAGTGATGTCATGTAGATCAGATGTGAGGAAAAGGATACTTCACATATGTGGTATTCTTTCCAAAAATTCATAACCCCAGTTTAATCATGAGAAAAACATCAAAGAAAACCAGACTGCTGGATTCTCTGCAGGGTACATGGCCAATACCCTTCAATATTTTGCTTCACTGAAAAGCAAAGAAAGGCTAAGGACGGTCAAACTGACCCTATGCTCATGAAGACTGACTATGGAGACGATAGAGTCAGGAAGTATTTCAGCCATTCTACCTTTGATTTTTATATCCAGCCAAACTCTCAAACAAAATAAACGAATTTGTAGACATTAAAAGATGCCCCAAATTTATTTTGTTTAATGCTTATTTATTTTTGACCGAGAAAGAGAGAGAGAGAGAAAGAGAGAGAGCACGAGCTGGAGAGGGACAGAGAGGGAGACACAGAATCTGAAACAGGCTCCAGGCTCCGAGCTGTCAGCACAGAGCCCACACGGGGCTCAAATTTGTGAACCGCAAGATCATGACCTGAGTCAAATGCTTACAGAATGAGCCACCCAGGTGCCCCAAAAGATGCCCCAACTTTAAAAATCACAGAACGTTTGTGAAAGAATTACTTAAGCATACAGTAGTAAAACTGAAAACACGACCCAAGAAAGAATACTACTTTATCCAAGAAACAACTGCTTCTGAAAAATTTCCAAGGAAAAATATAGAGTTGAAAATAAATGAAGAGATGATTCATTTAACCTTGACATTTGGGAAATTGCCATTTCAGCAGCACAGATTTGTTGGCAAAGTTTTTGTTTTTCCTTCTCTGTGGTCAAAGTGCAGTAATGTCTTGCATATTAAAAAATAATGTCTTCTTAATTAAATAATGGAAAGTTTATTTATTTCAAAAAGGTTAGAATCACTCAGAGTGAATGTACTGAAGACTTCATTGCATTTATAAAACAGAATGTAATGACTATGTATCTCAAAAGTGCAAACGTAAAAATGTGGCAGATAATTACACTTTGTTGTCAGACCAAGTGTTGTGTTAGCTGCAGTCCTGGCTTCATGTCTGACTAGCTTTGTGACCTTGATCTAGCTACTTGACCTTTCTAAGTCTCCATCTGTCTATTTATGCAAGGAGGGTGATAAGAGACTTATAGCATGGGATTACTGGCCATTTAGATGGAGGACGTTGTATATTAGGAAACGTAGAATCCATTCAGTGCAATGTTGTTACTTAGCTATTGTTATTAACTATGGAAACCAAGCAGGTCAAGAAGACACAAGGAAAAAAAAATGGACCGTGCTAATTTTCTTGTCTTTCATAGCAGAGAAATAAAGCATACTTTTTAACATTTGTAAGTTATAAAACAGGTATTATAATTATGTTGTTTATAAAGCAGATACAAATATAATAAATAAAATCAATAGTGGAATGTGAGGCGGAGATGGTGTAAATGTACCTAATTCTTCGTCTTTCAAGGAAAAACAACAGCAGAATGTACTTCAATTAGTTTAACAACGATAAAGGGGTTTGGTATTCAATGTTATTAAGGAAATTATCAGAAGACCTAAAAAAGTAAACTGTTAAAAATAGTTACTTTGGGGAAGAGAGTGAGAGTCAAGAGGAAGATTTTTTTTTTCACACTTTCCTATGCTTTCCCTCATTTTATTATTGGATTTACTACCTTTGTACTAATAAACTTTAAAAAATAACAAGACCCTTGAGGAGCCTGAGTGGCTCAGTCAGTTGAGCGTCTGACTTCAACTCAGGTCATGATCTCAGGGTTCATGAGTTTGAGCCCCACGTGGGGCTCTGGGCCGACAGCTCAGAGCCTGGAGCCTACTTCAGATTCTGTGTCTCCCTCTGTCTGCCCCTCCGCTGCTTGCGCTCTGTCTCTCGCATTGTTTCAAAAATAAGTAAACATTTAAAAAATAATAATAAGACCCCAAACATAGTCATGTTAAGGGCGTATATTGAGCTATGTTTGTTTGAATATTTGCTTGTTTTTTCAGGTTCTTGCTTTTTCCCTCAACGTAGAAGCTACGTAGAATGTAACATGGCTAGTAATAGCCAATAGACATGATTTGTATGAATGGACTGAACAAACTGTGAACAACTTCTCCCCACCTGGGCTCTACAATCTGCCTCTGAACTTTATCTCAAACTTGACTGTTTGCTTCTCTCTAAAATAGAGAAGCGATCATCCATTTCTTTAACTAGCATTGAATATTGCAGAGTTAATGTTTACAGTAGACTTAGGGTCTAGTGGAAAAACAGACATGCACAACTCCCCATCCAGTAACAGCCTGCGTGTGTTCTAATGCAGGGATGATAAAGTACTGGGTGAGGGCAGAGCAGGGTCGCCCAAGTTTCCGGGGAGTGCAGCAATGCCCTGGAGAGCCTGTGGACTAGAGCTCAACCCCAAGGACAAGGAGGACTTGCCAGTTGGTGTTGGGCGTCCACTAGTCGTCTTCACCACAAAGCCTCACCGTCCGCGACCATCTGTGAGTTGTACAGCCATATATTTAGAAACAAAGCCGGAGAGATCATAATAATTAGATCTGGGCACAACTACATTTTTTTTTTCAATACTATTCAATAGGTAATAATGACGATGTCATTACTAAGAAACTGGCAAACATTCGAGGCTTCATTTACAAAATTGGGGTGAGATAATGAGGAGCACTGTGACCTCATCACACGCTTTCGCCAACAGCCCCCCTTTATTCGACTGATCAAACCGGGCGACGGCCGTGTTGCAAAGCTGAATACGTTCCAGTACTTAAATCACTGCTCATTTTAATAATGATTGCATGTAAGTCACCTGCTCTGCTTTTGAAACTATGTCAGGGGGTATGGATTGTCTTCATCGCTCTTCTGGTCATGAAAAGAACAAATCCCAGGAGGGGCCCATAGTTGCTGAGCAGAGGCTTATAACCTACATGCATCTTACAGCCCTCCTTAATCACTTTCCTCATGCCTGTTTTAGTGGAGCATTCAAGGCAACATCGACTGCGAAGGGTAGGTTCTGTTTTGAGTAATTGGCTTTGTGTCAGCATGAACAGCTACAGACAACCCTTGGTATGTGACACCTCAACATCAGACTCACACACTTGAGTTAGCTGGAAGTCACGTCCAATATCAGAAGAGCTACATGTCTGTGTTCACTTATTTCATGCGATTATAAAGCCCTAATAATATTTCTTTCTCGAATCTAATATTTCATGAATCAATTTTAAATATGATTTGAAGACACGGAGATCCTTCCTCATCAACTCAAACATTCACTCACTAATTAATATATATATTTGTGTGTGTGTATGTACATTTACATAAATGTCTGAATATGTTCCAGTATTTAAATCACTGTATGTGCATATCTAGCTATCTCTCTCTCTATAATGTCTACCGAATGGCAGGCATTATATACACACATTCTGGAGTGATGAATTGTATAGTGCCCTGGGGTAGCTCTCCAATCAGTAAGGGAGAGGAAGAAGTAAACATATAACTACAAAACATCAAGCAGGACCTGACCCTAAGGGACTCCAGACTTGGCTTTAGGAAGAGGGGCCCCCAGACCAGAAGGACAGCTTTAACAATATCCATCATGGGCCAGGGCAACTCAGTATTTACACTTCACCTTCTCCCTGGATCTCACTACCACTTTGATGGATGGGGTTTCTGTTTGCATGTGTCTTTTCTCTGGCTTTGGCTCTTTATTTAACTGTGTCTCTGGCCTTGTGGATTCGCTGCATTGTCTTCTTTCTCACAGCTTGTCTCCTCCTTGCTCCAAGTCCCTTCACCAATTAAGAATGATCGCGTTGTAGGGGCGCCTGGGTGGCGCAGTCGGTTAAGCGTCCGACTTCAGCCAGGTCACGATCTCGCGGTCCGTGAGTTCGAGCCCCGCGTCAGGCTCTGGGCTGATGGCTCGGAGCCTGGAGCCTGTTTCCGATTCTGTGTCTCCCTCTCTCTCTGCCCCTCCCCCATTCATGCTCTGTCTCTCTCTGTCCCAAAAATAAATAAATTAAAAAAAAAAAAAAACGTTGAAAAAAAGAAAAAAAAAATTAAAAAAAAAAAAAAGAATGATCGCGTTGTAATTGACATCGGGCTGGGCCACATTGTGAATGGAGAGAACAGAAAGGGGGGATGTGATTTAGGGGGCTATTAGGGAAGACAGGAATTGATCCACACTAGATAAGGGTGTGGTATGGCGTGATGTGGTGTTGGTGGTGTGCGTGTGTTGAAAACTGGAATGAAGGAAAGAGGCCCAGAATAAAGACAAGTTTTAGGAGAATTTCTCGGGGGTGGCGATAGTACATGTATCGAAGACGTAGGCAGTGTTGAAATAAAAGTGTATTTTATGTTTAGCGAACATATGGATACAAGCAAACATAGCTACCTAGTTTATGATGTTTTCCTAGGCAAACATCAGTTTCTCTAAAGCAGGGTAGAAACTAATATAAGTATTTACCTTACATAGTTTTTAATGTTTATTCTTTATTTTGAGAGAAAGAGAGCATGAGAGGAGGGCAAGGACAGGGAGAGAGAGAATCCTAAGCAGGCTCCATGCTGTTAGTGCAGAGCCCGACACAGGGCTTGATCTCATGAACCCTGAGATCATGACCTGAGGTGAAATCAAGAGTTGGATGCTTCACCAACTGAGTCGCCCAGGAGCCCCTACCTTAAGCATTTTAAAAAGGAGGTTCGTTATTCTCAGAATCCTTGAAATTAACCCACGTGGGGCAATCCTCTTGTGCCTGTTACAAAGCAGGTCAATCTATATTCCTAATGCCTGACGTTGCCTCTTATGGGTTCCAATAATTCACTCGACATATATTCTTGAGCACTTCCTGTGTCCAAGAATGTCAAAAAAATTAAAATACAAAATAAGAAATACATCAACATTGAATACGTCAAGTGGAAATATATTCTATGCAGGCGAGGTAAAGAGAGAGTTTGATGGAATTGGAATTATATTTTAGTCACCTTGGTCAGAAAAGTCCTCTCTGATAAGATGATCACAGACTATAAACCCAATGAAGTCAGGGGGAAATCTGTGAGGCTGTAGAACAGGAAGGAAGGGTAAAGACCTTGGCATGGAGGCATGCTTGGTGTAAGAGAAGAATGACAAGGAAGCTAGAGTGGAGTGAGCAAAAAAAAAGAGTAATGAGGGAAACATTTGAGCAGAGATTTAAAATAATTGAGATGGCCCTAATGCAGGGAAAAGTGTTCTAGGTAGAGGGAACAGAAAAGAGGTTCTTTCCGGGGAAGATACCCTTGAAGGAGTAAAGTGTAGGCTGAGCACTGAGGGGCAGTGAGAATGAAGGGGAGGGATGAGGGCAGGGTGAGGGGACCCTGTTTAGGAGCTCTGCTCCAGGGGAGGAGCTTGGCTACTGCCTGACTGTGTGATCTTGAAAAAAAAAAAGAGAACTTTCTAGATCTCAGTTGACCCATTGTCAAAATGGGTACGCTAACAAAGTCTCCCTCAGAGGGTGTCACATGAACCTTGCATGGCCCAATAAGGAGGCAGGATTGTGGAGAGAAGAGTTGCATCTGTTGCATTTAAAAATATTTTCTGTAAGAACTGGGTGTTGTGGGAGCACTAAAGCTAGATATGGAGTCAAAAAACATTTGTTTAATGTTTGGTTTTTTGGTGGAGATGGAGAATATGATGGATGTTCCTATCCTGTGGAGAAGGATCTAGTGAATAGAGAGAATTTAGTGTTAAACAAAAGCCAGAAGACAGTTGCAGGACTGCAGACCCAAGCAGAGGAGGGGTGATGGGTTCAAAGCACATGCAAAGCAAACTACCTATTTTTGAAAGACTGAATGTGAAGAGGATACAGGAAATTCTGATTGCCTCTGTAACCAGCACTTGTTTCTCTCCATCTAGTGAACCAACCACAACCTAATGTAGACATTCTGGGGGTTGCATTTTAGCAGGTTTTTACTGTTTTTATTATTATTATTATTTTTTTTTTTAATTTCCCAATATCGCCAGACCATAGTGAGCCGCGATTACAACCATTTGCCTACCCATGGCAAGTCCTAAGACACTGTCTTCTCCAGGATCACCACTGGCCCAAGTTTCACTGACGCTCCTTTGGAAAATGGGTAGGTCAGTGAGCCTCTACCCTTCTCAGTAAGTCCCGATACCTTCAACCATGTTGAGGATTGAATTAAGACCCGTTGCAATTGGAGACTCTGTCATGGTGCCTGAAATGCTTCTTATGAGGCCAGTCATTCTCAAAGTGTGAACCTCAGAGCCCTGGCAACCGCAGCAATATACTCGGATAACTGTGTAGACAGGTGAATTCTCAGACCCCATCCCGGAGCCGCTAACTCGGGAACCCTGGATGTGGAGAACAACAATCTGATTGTTGTAAGAGACCTCCAGCTGCCTCAGAGGCATGTTCCAGGAAGAGAGCCACCATGCTGAGCAGAAGGAGAGCAAGAAGAATGCATAGAAAGAGAAGAAATGAAAGAATCTGTTTTTACTTGATCACCCTACCTCACCCCCCGCCCCCCAACCAAACACAAATTTAGATAAAAATACATGTCACATACAGACTCATTATAGAGAATGTGGAAACTGAGAAAATGAGGCAACATTTGAAAGGCCTGTCTGGGTCCCATTTACTTAAAGACAACTGGCGTCTACCTTTTGTTCTTTGGCTTCCAAGAGGACAGCAGGCTCCTCTTTTATCAGGCTTATAGCTGAGGCTGGTTACTTTCATCGGTGAACTGAAGACACTTACCCTATTGGGATTAACTTGAAGGTTCAGGAACCATTAATATTTTTGTTTAGCAAAATGCACTTTGCTTACAGCTTGCTTTCCTTGAAGATGCGTATCTCTCTGTGGCCAGACGTACGCTATTTCCCGGCTTTCTATGGGCATCCACAAATGATTTCTGCAGTCCATAAGCATCTTATAAGCAACTACTCATTCAAGCTGAATTGATGTTTGTGCTAAGGAGAAAAGAATGTTGATTCCGGCACTTTGTTACCTTTGCACCGTATAAATAGAAGAGATTTAGTAAAAGAAGCAGGGATGTTAGGGACTCCCTGAAGCTTTTTGCGAGAGAGGCTATGAAGGGAAGGGAACCCAGAGCCTGGGAGGAATTAGCACATCTAATGCCAACTCAGGCATTCTTGCCTCTGGCTGGGAGGCGGGAGGCGGGAGGTGGGAGGTGGAGAGGGTGGAGACTTGCAAAGGTGTCTATCACCTTGGGCATCCCACTCATTGGCTGATTCGTGCCCCATGCATCTCTTTCTTTGGTTCCTCCAGTGCTCAGCCCTTCCCATGTCTTCCTTTCTTTTCTTCTCATCTTCTCTTTCTGCATCCATTACTCTTCCATACAGGAAACACAATAAATATCTCCACGCCATCTCTGCCCCGTCTCGCTCCTTTGCATTAACGAAAAATACTATTTTGCATGCACATCTTTGTTCTCTTTTTCCCTCTTGGAGGCAAAGACCGCTTCTTTTTAGACTAGCTCCTGTAAAGGATTGAGAGTGTTCAGATGGACCTTACACAATTTTTCTTTTACATTAGTGATTTTGCCAAGTAAGATTTGTGAAAGACGGACAAAGAACAGCCTGGAAAAAAAAAAAAGCATCTCTTTTATAAGGACATAGAAGAAATCAGTTTTCACAGTCAGTGCTTAAACAAAATTTTTTTTTTCATTTGCATCTCTAAATTTAAACATGCTTACACTCACTCACCTGAGGTAGATACAAGGCAGAAAAGCAAACTAGAGCAAAAGGATCTTAAGAGTGAAAGACATTTGTCGCCACGAATGTTTTTATTGTACTCTCCAGTAACAGGGAATACATGTACATACTTTAAATTCTGTTAATTGCTTAATGTGAACTGAATGCAGTATGTTTTATCTCAGTTGCTTATTGATTGAGCTTCATTGGCTTTTTTTTTTTTAATTTTTTTTTTCAACGTTTTTTTTTTATTTATTTTTGGGACAGAGAGAGACAGAGCATGAACGGGGGAGGGGCAGAGAGAGAGGGAGGCACAGAATCGGAAACAGGCTCCAGGCTCCGAGCCATCAGCCCAGAGCCTGACGCGGGGCTCGAACTCACGGACCGCGAGATCGTGACCTGGCTGAAGTCGGACGCTGAACCGACTGCGCCACCCAGGCGCCCCTTCATTGGCTTTTTTATGATTTAGAGGCTTACTTACAATCCTTAGCTTCTCACGATATGGTACGTGAGGTCCAGTAATTTAATGACAGTACAACTTTACAATCTACATTTTGTCTGCTTTAAAGAAGTAAAATGTTTATATTTTTAAGATATAGAGTTGTCCAGCCTCCTGGTGGTTCCGAAGACACGAGGGCACGTAGTGAGAGGGGAAACAAATTTCTTCAATGAGGCACACTTTGGGTGCTTTCGCTGCACTCTTCTTAAAATTAAACAGACATCTTCAACTAATGTCAATAAAATTAGGAAGACATTCATGTCAGAAAATTATTTATTTATTTAGTATTTATTTTATTTATTTATTATTTATTTATTTATTTATTTTTGAGAGAAAGACAAAAAGCAAGTGCAGGAGGGGCAGAGAGAGAGGGAGACACAGAATCTGAAACAGGCTCCAGGCTCTGAGCTGTCGGCACAGAGCCTGACATGGGTCTCGAACCCGCGAGCCGCGAGATCATCACCTGAGCCAAAGTCCAGCGCTTAACTGACTGAGCCACCCAGGCGCCCACTATTTATTTCATTTTTGAGACAGTGCAAGTGAGGGAGGGGCCGAGAGAGAGAGGGAGACAGAGAATACAGCTTGGAGCTGTCAGTGCAGAGCCCCATGGGAGGCTCTAACTCAGGAATCCTGATCTCATGACCTGAGCCGAAGTTGGACACTTAACTGACTGAGACACCCAGGGCCCCAGAAACTATTTTAAATCATGGTTTCCTGTGAGTGTTTTCAGGGAATTCATTTCAGTGCAGGTGGTCAAAGGTAGCAGATGGTCTACCTTGTTAGTTTCTCTTGTTATCACCTTGTCCTCAGGTCCCAGATCAGGTCAATCAAGGACAAGTTGCCTTGATGTCCAAGTCCTTGCTTTTGTTTATTTATCAGGAATATAGTGGAGAATGCAGAATGAAAGGGTAATGGCAATAATGCTCTATATATACAGCAGTGGTTCTCAGTCTGTGGTTCCGTCAGAGGTCTATTTTATGCTAGTCCTGTATTATTGTTTAAATATGATTATTATATCATATGATCATGATTTTATGATTATTATAATGTATCAGTAAGATTATGGTAACTGTACCCTACTGGCATATTTTGGTTGGTGCTGCATCAATGTGTCACAAAAAGTTTTTTGTCATACATCTGCACTGGAAAATTGTGTGCAGATGTTTGTGTGTTTGGTGTGTGTGTGCGTGCGTGCGTGTGTGTGTGTGTGTTTTGGGGGGACAGATACAATATTGGTATCATAGTGGGTACTTGAACCAATTCATAAAAGAGTCAAAGGTCTAGTAATAAATTGGGACTCCCAAGGGAGCGATTTGGAAGAAGTACTTAAGATTAAGTACTTTGTGCTTAACATAACTACTGCTTTACTGACTAATGCATTGTTAGCTGCTGGTTCACATGGTATTTTCACAGTGATACCTGCCAATCCATTCTAGCAGCTCCCTTTGTAATCAACAAATCTTGGAACCACAATCAACCAAGACTGGGGGGAGCAAATAGTCAATCCCATTTTGTTTTCTTATTGTCTTCCAACTATTCTACAGTATATATTTTTCTAACATAATGATGATGAGCTAAGAGAATAAGCTTTTTGTTTTAGAAAATTAATAAATAACTTGATCACTAATAAATATAGAAATATATTGTGTACGACTGTGTAACCATCCTGTTTATTCTTTTCTTAAAACTTTTCCTAATGTTGATTTACCTTTGAGAGAGAGAGAGAACATATGCAGGGGAGGGGCAGAGAGAGGGGGGAGACAGAATCCAAAGCAGGCTCAGACTCTGAGCCGTCAGCACAGAGCCTGATGCGGGGCTCAAACTCACGCACCGTGAGGTCATGACCTGAGCTGTAGTTGGGTGCTTCACAGACTGAGCCACCCAGACGTCCCGCCATCCTGCTTATTCTTAATACCAAAGGAAGATATTTTTCCTTAGGAAAAGGAAGGTTAAAGGACCAATGAGATTAGAGGGATCTTTATTATTGTTAACCAATGAAACCAGAAAGGGGTCTGTTTTCCCTCCTCTAGAATAATTACACTATGGTGAAAGTCCTTTTTATCTTTTTAAGATTTCCTCTAGTAAATCTTTCTCTCATAAAGAGGCGCTTAATAAATAGGTGCACACATAAACTCATGGGTGACACTTCTACATTAGGCTTACGTTAAAGCAAGGTTGAAAACAGGAGGAAATAAAGAATTGCTACAAATATAAAATTCCCATTTCAGGTGGTATCATCTACCTTTTTGGAAGATAAATTCACCCTGGGAATGTCTGGGACCCTGGAGTGATTTCTCTAAACTATGGGTGGGAGAGTTCATTAGCTGAATGGTTCCAGACCGATGAGAAATGCAATGCTTGTCTCAGAACCAGCAGGTGTGACCGTCACTGTAAGGTAGATCTAATCAGCCGCTGAGGTTTATAAATGAAGACTCCTTTAGCAACACTGTCCAAATCACAGCCAGATGCATGACGTGGTTCTGCACGTTAACCAGGTGGGTAGAAGAGCGAAATTTGGGTTGGATACCTGTCTAGCTTGAAACTTTGTAACTAGTTAAAAATCTTCATCAAAACATTGTTTAAATATCTATTTCAGTTGGGGAACTACAGAGGCCATAATACTTGACTCTGCTAATACCTAGGAAGACAGATTTAAAAAAAAAATTCAGCAGGGTAAATTTTTAAATAGCAAAATCCAAAGTCTAATGTAGATGGACTGTATGTACCGTAGAGAACAGATGACATATTCTCTGATGACTTATGGAAAAGAGGGAAGGTCAAGTTAAACAAAGATGTTGAGGGGAATCAGAAGGATTAAAGGTGTTCATATCACGTGGCATCTGTTGCCTTAGAGAGTTGAGTGTAATTAATCTAATAATGCCTATCAAGTTGCATTTAATACTTTGAAAATGAGTCCATTTATTCTATACCAAGGAAACAAAATCAAATGGAATCTAGAAATACAGAAACATAATTAACGTTCTTTTCTGATATGTACTTCTTAAGACCCTTTGCTTATAGTCACTTTTTATTGATTTCTCATTGTGTTGCCATGAAATTGCAGATCAATTTGTAATATAGGTGAGAGGTTCTTCATTCTCATAGCAGGCAAATCCAAGTTCAGTCCACATGTATTTTAGTTTAATCATGGGGTTTTTGTGTCCCCTCATGGGTGGGACCCCCAATTACCTTTAGTCTACCTGGATTGGGGTATTACTACTGCTCTAACATGAGTTTCTTTATGTCCCTGTTCCGGAAGAACTCACCCACAATTTTTATTACAAACTCAAAATAATTAGGTTCTTACCAAAGTATCTATGGTGATAGTCTACAAAAAGAAGAAAAATAAATACAGTTTGTCTAAGAAGATTTTCTTCACTGACTTAAAATCAAATTTGTGAAAAAGCAAATAATGCAAATAAGCTGATTATTAACTTTTCCCTCCACTCGGGGTCAACATGCAGCTGCCGGTGATGTTGCCTTTTCAAGTTCAAAGGTGATTCCATGGGCAATGATTTTCAATGTGAATACATACAGCTGAGGAGACTGATGTGTGACCTTTACTTTTCAAATCAAGTGCATGTGTAATCTGCTCATGGTTAATGCCTGCATCCATATTCAGGAGAGACATTGACTCCCCTTGGCCCTGTCCCTGGGCCTACGTGTTTCTATGAATACCCAGCTGACTCTTCACAAAGGCTCAGAGGCAAAGCGTGTTCACAGGCCTGCCCACACCTTGTCCCATAAAATACACAATCTGTGAACTTGCTTTTAAAATACTTCATGTTGCCTTCTTCATATCATCTTGGCCCTGGGTTTGAACCATGGCATTTCATGCGGTGTGCTTTTGTTCTCTTTGGAATGATAACGCTCTCTGTGAATGCTTATCAATTATTGGTTGCCTTTATTATATTCTTAGAAATAATGTGACAATAAGCGCTGTTACTAACTTATGACATCCCTTTTCACTCCAAATGATTGAACGATTCCCACACATTTTAAACTCCAAATAAAGAGGTGGGAAAGGAGGAGAAAAAAGAAAGACAACCCACATACAGATTTCACCTCGCTAACGACTTAATTGGTATCACCCCTGGGGTGAAATGTTGTAACACCCTACAACTCTTTATGACAGGAAGTGAAAATTCCATATCCAATTGGAGCTACAGGGATAATTTAGGGAGGCAGAATGCAATTATCCAATTAGGAATTTAGCCAGAACAGAAAGGTTAATCCCTCTAAGTCCTTTCAAAAGAGCCCATGGGATCTTTAATGACGACAAGGGGTCAGGACCTGTGTTTTACAACTCCAGCCAAAAAATTATTCAGACTTCTCTCTCACTCTCTGAAAAACAGGGAGGCTCAAATGCACCAAACTTCAGGAGAAATCATTCCCAATATCAGAACTTCTCAGAAATTGCCATTTTCTCAAGTTCTCCACTCTGGGTTATGAAACCACCACATAAAAGTTGTTTTCGTTTCACAAACAAGTTTAGTGTTTGGCTAGCGATGATTTTGTGGCATGGGCTGCTTTCTTCACATAAGACAGAGTGGCACAGAGTTGGATGCTGACTCAGAGGTTTGGAATGCGTCATTGATGCCTGGCTGGGCTCCAGCCTTGGGCTTAGAATCTGCCAACTTGGCAGGCTGGGGAATTTGCTGTGGCAATTTTTCAAAAAGGGAAGAATCCGTCCAAGGAGAGATTGTTTCTACATTTTAACTACCAGGATAAGTGACAGGGTCCTCTCTAACAAACAGTCTGGCCGAAGACAGAATGAGGGGTTGTACTCAAAGAAAAACCAATGGCATATTTGCAAGGATCTCTTGTAAAAGTAATATACCTTTTGGGCATTCATTCCAAAGTTCCGGCCAAAAGAAATATGAATTACAAATTTCAGTCTGGGAGGCACAGAACACAGACTTGCCGGATACAACAACAAATGGTACTTTACAGGTCCTCCTATTAGACATACAGTTATGTCATGGATATTTACAAGTGAAGCAATTTTTCTTTGGATGCCAGCCAATACAGGATCATTAAACAGGGCTTTTTGGATTCACAAACCTAATGTGTCGAGAGAGAGAGAGAGAGAGAGAGAGAGAGAGAGAAATTCTCAGCCAGTAAGCAAGCATAGCTTCACTGTCTTACTTTCTAAAAAAAAAGTCAGCATTAAACTTTTCAATATTTCTCTTCTTAAATTCCAGTTGACCTAGACATTTTGATAAAAACTCTAGAAAGTCTCTGAGTATTGTTTATTTTTCTAAAATTTTCAATTTGTACCCATGTCCTATAGAAGAAGTTTTCCTAGAAGCCTTAAGAAGATATTTACAAAAAAAATGTAGTCAATGGATCAATGCAGAAATTATGGGACCTGGTTAGTTTTTGCTAATTGATAGAAATGAATACAGTCATATCAATGTATAACTCAGAGTATAGCATTATGAAATACACCTCACATTGAAATTGCTGTGAAATTAGCATTAGAAAATGCATTAAACCTTGTCCTCATCAGAAGAGTTGAGCATTTAATAATTCAGCATAGAACACATACACATTTTATAACACCTTATAAGTATCATGGCTTTTAGCTTTTTATTAAATTTCCCAAGAAGACAAACATTTTGGGTGTGGAAATTTAAAAACACCTAAGCAATATTTTCTCTAGGAAACAAAAAGGAGTCTGGACACAGGAGAAAGACAAGTTGCTACTCTTTGTACAATATTACATATTGCATGGTTAAATTTACAGTGAACTATAAAACTACAAAAAAGTATTAATTAAAAGACATACAACAAGTAACCTGAGATCCCCAAGAGAATTTAAACTCCTTTCAGAGTACTTTTGTTTTCTCTTAAAATATTTAAGTTTGCAAGGCCTAATGATACCCAAAAAGACAAAAATCCATCATCCATGTATTTACGACATACAATTTATACATTTCCTGCTTGCAGAGGCAGATCTTTAAAAAATACGTCATGACATTATCTATTTCTAAGGCAGTGTTTATGATGTTCTACTATCCAGAACGATGACCGTTTAAATCATGATTTTAATTATGGCTTCAGGAGAAATGTTTGCTGTTTTCTTTCAATTGTTGGACGAAGGGAGGAGGTTCCTAAGAGCAAAGATTGTTGGATGACGGGAGGAGGTTCCGAAGAGCAAAGATTTCTGAGAAGTTCAAGGATGTGTTTTATTTTGTTATTTAATTAATTAATTTTTTTAAGTGACCTTCTGCCACTTTTTTAAAAAGTTGTATTTATTGGAGAGAGACAGAGACAGTGCAAGTGGCGAAGAAGCAGAGAGGGAGGGAGAGGGAATCCCAAGCGGGCTCTACGCTGGCAGTGCAGAGCCTAATGACATGGGGCTTGAACTCAGGAAACCATGATCCTGACCTGAACCAAAACCAAGAGTCCCACACTTCACCAACCAGGACACCAAGGTGCCCCGCAAAGGATGGGTTTTAAATTGTTGATTTTACTATCAGGTTTGGTGAGGCCAATGGATCGGGAGAGCATTATCACTGAAAAGGGAGTTTGTTACTCACCGATCCCAAAAAGGTGGGGGGCCCACAAACCATGCAGGATGCAGGGAAGTGCCAGGAGGGTCAGTCAGGAGGTAGAGGGAGCAAGGGTAAAATATGTGGGCAAGAGTCTGTATCCTGGTTTCCTTCCGAAGGAATGTGGGAGGCAGGGGAAACAGGTTTAGGACCGCCTAGTTTCAATAACTTTGAGCAATAGTGATGTTCCTAGTTGTCTGATCCCAGGCCCTTCGGGGCGGATTCAGAAAGAGGGCTAGTGTCCTGGAGTGTAAAAGCCTGCAGAGGAAGTGGGCGGGGGAGGGGGAGTGGTGGTGAGAGTTCTCGATTGGTTGGTTAGCATTGGAGAGCACAGCACCCTCATAAGCAAGTCAGTTACTATTTCTAGCAGTTGGTTAGTCCTGGGAAGGGCAGTCTCTCCAGGGTTGGCAAGGCTCCAGATGTCAAAGCATCAGAAAATTAAAAAGCCATGATTAATACAATGTGGTCTTCATTTTGTTTGTCTGAAGTCAGTATGACAATCAAAACGTTTTTTCGAATTGCCCAATGAGCACTCATTTTCTTTAATGTACACCCATTTTGTGATCATTTCACCATAACCAGAAAGGATTATTGAACATCTGCTTGTATAATGAAGTCACTTTTTCAACAGAATCTCTTTCCTGTCCTAACACTCTTATCTCCCTTGGTGGACAGACCCCAGACCAAATCCCACCTCTGCCCGCTTTCAACTGGTGGATGGTGGATAATTCAGAGATTCTTTCAGCTCTTAATCTGAGGATTAAATGAGATACTACACGGAAAAATGTCTGTGTGGTGCCCAGGGCTCAGGAGGTTCTCAGTGAGTGGAGACTATTACTGTAATTATTCTCTACAAGTTGACAACCTAGAGCCAATGGGATTCTGATTAACACAGAGGCTGGAAATAGTGTCCCTTTTAACTTATACATTGCTGTTTCTTCCTATTTCCCTAAAGTTATACCAACCATTTTAGTGAAGATATATCAGATATGAAGAGGTCCAGCTTGTGAGACAGGTGTACCTGTTAGAAACATCATTGCTCACTATTGGTTAGTGGACACCCAAGCAAACAGAGGTCAAAAAACCTTGGGTGAGGGGTGCCTGGGTGGCTCAGTCCATTGAGCGTCCAACTTCAGCTCAGGTCCTGATCTCACGGTCTGTGAGTTCGAGCCCTGCGTCGGGCTCTGTGCTGACAGCTCAGAGCCCGGAGCCTGCTTCGGAATCTGTGTCTCCCTCTCTCTCTGACCCTCCCCTGTTCATGCTCTGTCTTTCTCTGTCTCAAAAATAGATAAACATTAAAAAAAAAAACAAAACCTTGGGTGAATGCAAAAAAGACTCCTGAGAGTTTATAGGAAGGGAATATGTGGGAACTAGCAGAAAGTGGACCAAAGACGCTTACAGAATTCACAGCCATTGCCTAAGACTGTCCTGGAAGACCAACCCATGTTGCTGTATCACTCACGGGCTTTAGGGCTCTGAGAAAGCTATAGTATCTCAATGAGGACCAGCTCCTGGGCTGGAAAATGGGGCTGGCAGCATCTGGCTCACAACAATAAAACCTGCAGAATAGTTTAGGGCACATAGCAGTGGCTCCGTATCCATTATTGTGATTATTAAGCCATTCTTACCATTTTAGTGGGATGGAGGTTATACAGAAATGTATTTCTGGGGTGCTTCGGTGGCTCAGTTGTTTACGTGTCCGACTCTTGGTTTCAGCTTCAGGTCATGATCTCATGGTTCATGAGTTCGAGACCCACGTTGGGCTCTGTGCTAACAGCATGGAGCCTGATTGAGATTCTCTTTCCCCCACCCCTTCTCTCTCTCTCTCTCTCTCTCTCTCTCTCTCTCAAAAATAAACAAATAGACATTTTTTAAAAAAGAAATGTATTTCTATTTGGAGGGCATATAAAGCAAAAATAAAATTTGGCTGAGGGGGTGTAGATATTTACAGCAGAACACCATGGATTCATCTGCCATTGTTGTTTTCATTACTGGTCACAACAAGACCACCACTCGCTCACTTATATTCTATGCATTTTAAGCTGTATGATATTTTCTCATAGTTTTAAAAGCCTTTTTTCGCTATGTGCATTGACTTTTACACCCCTTATTGAGCTTGTTTGTTTTTGTATGATCGTTTTCCTACTTACAAGGCTAGTTTGGATTTGTTTCTGCTTTCCAGGTGATTAGAAAAACCACATGATTTAGTGTTCCAGGATAATCTGACAAGTCTACTGGGTCCCATTCATCTCAGGCATCAATTTCAATTAAAGACAGCAAAGCATGAACCCGGGAGTTTAGATGACTCACATTTAGATGATTCATATCTCTTTCCAAGGCTTCAGAAGCAGGACCTTTATGTTAGAGCAAGGCTAAAGCATAGTAGGTTCTTTAGGTATACTCATCAAATTAAATAGGCTTAGTTCAAAAATCTTATGAAACTCTATTGATACTATCTTAATTCTATTTAATATAATTATGACCAAATGTTAAAAAATTTCTATGATTTTCAAAACACAATTTTGTAAGAAAAAAACTTATAAAGAAGAAATATAAGTGATTTTTGTTGTTAGCTCTTCCATTTCTGAAAAATGAGAGTTTCAAATAAAGAAAAAATAGGTCTCTCAGTATTGGGGTTGTGGGTATCTCAACTGTTTCATATAGAGTTACAGCCCTCAGTTTATTAATTAATTTCCTCCACAGTCCATATTCTTCCTGTATCCCAAACTAATCCATATCTGATCCCAGCAGTTTCATCACAGGCCACACGAAGTTTCCTGCTGTATGACACTCTCTGTTCTCTCATAGAAGGAGAGGTCCTTGCTGTAACTTTATTTCTCAAATTTCCCTGAGGAAAAAAAATCATCAATCCATTTGTCTCTAAGCCTCTAAGAGGCTATGATGCCATAAGATAGGACTTTACATAGTCTGAAATAAACATTTGGTTTTTCTGCGCTAGAAGTTAACAAATGCCTGGCTGTAATGAGAGACCAGAGACATCCCGACTTCTCATTATGAACGTGAAATAAATGGATAATAAATAGATTATGTCATTGCTAGATCTTTTCAGTTAATAGTTCTCTTTTAAAGATACAGTTTCTCAGGGCGTCTGAGTGGCACAGTTGGTTAAGCGTCTGACTCTTGATCTCAGCTCAGGTCGTGATGGCACGTGTTCCTGAGTTTGAGCCCCATATTGGGCTGTGTGTTGATGGTGCAGAGCCTGCTTGGGATTCTGGGTCTCCTTGTCTCTGCCCCTCCCCACTTGTGTTGCTCTCTCTCAAGATAAATAAGTAAACTTAAAAAAATAAAAAAAAAAAACAAAGGTACAGTTTCTCAACCAAACTGTAAAGAATGATCTAGTGGATGTCAAGCGGTCAAAGTGTGTTAACTTTCTCACATTCCTTAAAGATTTTTTTCATGTTCTTAAAATTTTGTTCACTACACAAGAGTTTTTGAAATGTACCATGTGCAGACCTGTACGTAGTTCATGGATAATATGATTGAGCTTATTACACAGCTCTGCCCTAAGGGAAGACACTTAGATTTCTGCTGACCTTGGAGTTTTCACTGTCTTCTGTATAACCAAAATCCTGATGGCTGACAACAGGGAAGTCTAAAGTGATCTGATGCTAGCAATGATGGATATGAAGGCAATGAGGAAAAATGGAAGGGAATGTTGATGTACTTCTTCACGCTTTCCAGAGGCCGGGAGTTGGGAAGGACCACGTGATCAGTTCTGTGGCATATGTCTTCTCCTAGTCATTCCTACACTAACAGTGAGTGATTCCCCACACTCTTTCCCTCTGCAGGAACGATTCTGAAAGTCACCTGGGGAGGCTGCACAGACACAAAGGAAATCTTAAACAGGTTCCCAGATCACTGCTTGAAAGGAAACTTCTGCAGAAAAGTGGTTTCTTTAGTTATTTACATGAATGAAAAATACGCTTTTTCATGAAACCACTGAGATTTGGAGGTTTGTTTTCACAGGCAGGCCTCACTGTTGAAACTAATATAAAGCCCCATCTCCAATTACTGTTACTGTATAGATGTAGATATTTCTTATCTGTCTGGCAGCAAAAACTGGACTTCTAAACAATAAAATTTTTTTTAATATTTATTTATTTTTAAGAGACAGAGAGACAGAGTGTGAGTGGGAAGAGGAACAGAGAGAGAGGGAGATACAGAATCCGAAGCAGGTTCCAGGCTCTGAGCTGTCAGCAGAGAGCCTGATGCAGGGCTTGAACCCACCAGTGGTGAGATCGTGACCTGAGCTGAAGTTGGACACTTAACCGACTGAGCCACCCAGGTACAACAACTTTTTGTTCCAAGGGAATATACCAATATAATTTTACTTCAAATGTTCAGTGATGGGCCAAGCCTTTACTCTCCATTAAATCCCTAACCCCTAGCAGAACATCCTAAATGTTCACTGAACACAATGAACTTAACCATTCTGTTTTTATGGCAAAAAATACCTCAAGTTTCCAAACATATAAAATAAATAACTGCTAATAATGAGCTAAAGACACAATGGAGGATGAGAGTCTCATATCTCTGAGGGTACTTATTTCCTAAATATTTGGTGGAACAATTGAAGCTATCTGCACATGACTATTTTTCACTGGCAGGTTTTAAACCAAGGACTCAAATTCTTTCATGGACGTAAGACTATTCCAATTTTCTATTTCTTCTTATGTCAGTTTTGATAAGTTGACATCGTCTTTGGTTATTGTATTTTATTTATTTACTTTTTAAAGGAAACTCTACCCCCAATGTTCGGCTCAAACTCATGACCCTGAGATCACGAGTTGCATGGTCTACTGACTGAAACCAGCTGTCCTTGTTTCTGATAATTTTAGATAAGTTTTCAAATTCAGTGATATAAAGTACAACATATCACCAAAGGATTGATATCTGTGGGACTATTGAGATATCCTCTTGTTTATTGTTGATGTTACTTATTTGTGTCTTTTCTCTCTCTCTCTCTTTCTTTTTCTTTGTCAGGAGTTTATCAATTTTTTGACACTATTGAATCTCTATAAGGCATAAAGATTTTCTATTACATTAGGTTCTATTCTTCATACTTTTTAAAAACTTTACTACTTACGAATTTTGCTGTCTCGAGTCATCTGTCATCTGTCTCGAGATAGATGCTTTTAGTCTTTTTCTTTTCAAATCTATAGCTATATAAATATGGCTTAAGCTACATCCATGAGTTTGATTGCTTCTTTTAATTAGTTCGTTGTAAGTATTGTATAATTTGTACCAGATTTATTCTTTGACTTTTGCTTCCTTTCCAAATATTTGGAAATATTTCCAAATATTTTCTAGGCATCTGTTGATATTTGTTTCCTTCTTAATTTTTTTAGTTGTTCAGAGAACATAAACTGAACAATTTTAAACTTTGAAATTTGTTTAGCTTTGCATTATGTCCCAGCAAATAATCAATTTTTTAAATGTTTGACATAAATTTGGAGACATAACTTTATATCTGCTAATCAGGTCATGTTTTGTAATCATTTTATTGAAATCTATATTCTCATTGACTTTTTGCCTGAAGATCTCTGTATGTGCATTAAAAATTCCTCATTATAGTTGTAGTTTTGTTTTACTTCTGTAAATTTTTGCTTTATATATTTTGAGAGTAGATTACTTAGGGACCTGCAAATTTTGAACTCATATTTTCCTGGAAAATGGAAATTTTATTATGATCCATTTTTATTTATAAAATGTTATCATGTTCCACTTTATCTCTTAAAATGCATTTTGCATTATAACATACTTGACTCATAAATATAGCTACACCAGCTTTCTTTCCATGATTGTATAATGTAGCTTTACTATTAACCCACCCAAATGTCTCCATCATTCTACATAAGTTGTGGTGATTGCAATTGTATGAATCAGTTCTCTTTATCTTCTTTGTATTTAATATTTTTAATGATTATTTTTTTAATTTTATTTTTTTAATTTACATCCGAATTAGTTAGCATATAGTGCAACAATGATTTCAGGAGTAGATTCTTTAGTGCACCTTACCCCTTTAGCCCATCCCCCCTCCCACACCCCCTATAGTGACCCTCTGTTTGTTCTCCATATTTATGAGTCTCTATGCTTTATCCCCCTCCTGTTTTATATTATTTTTGTTTCCCTTCCCTTATGTTCATCTGTTTTGTCTCTTAAAGCCCTCATATGAGTGAAGTCATATGATATTTGTCTTTCTCTGACTGCCTAATGATAATTTATTTTTAAGAGAAAGAGAGAGAGCACAAACAGAAGAGGGGCAGAGAGAGAGGGAGACATAGAACCTGAAGCAGACTCCAGGCTCTGAGCTGTCAGCACAGAGCACAGCCTGGGGCTCAAACTCATGAACTGGGAGATCCTGACCTAAGCTGAAGTGGGGAGCTTAACCAACTGAGCCACTTCCTTTTTAAAGTCCAGTTTACTGATCCTTGTGCTTTATTTTTCTGTTGGAGTTTTTGTTGTTTTACTTAATGTTATTATGAACAGGGGCACCTGGGTTGCTCAGTTGGGTAAGCGTCAAATCTTGATCTCGGCTGAGGTCATGATCTAACAGTTCATGAGTTCAAGCCCTGCATGGGTTCTGTGCTGACAGCTCAGAGCCGGGAGCCCGCTTGGGATTCTCTCTCTTCCTCTCTCTCTGCCCCTCTCCCACTTGTGCGTATGTGTATGCTCTCTCTCTTTCAAGATAAGTGAACACATGTAAAAAATGCCGTTATGAATATATATGAGATTAATTGGGATCTTCCCATGTGGATTCTAGTCACCAGGTTTCCATGCTCCCTTTTATTTTATTACATTTGTTTTAAATTTGGTGGAGATTTTTTGCATTATTTGACATCTCTTTTATTAGTTTGTTAGGACCGTTAGTAATTACATACACTATTTTAAAAATAATTTTCCTATGGGGCGCCTGGGTGGCTCAGTCGGTTAAGCGGCTGACTTCGGCTCAGGTCATGATCTCATGGTCCGTGAGTTGAGCCCCGCGTCGGGCTCTGTGCTGACAGCTCAGAGCCTGGAGCCTGTTTCAGATTCTGTGTCTCCCTCTCTCTGACCCTCCCCGTTCATGCTCTGTCTCTCTCTGTCTCAAAAATAAATAAACGTTAAAAAAAATAAAAAAAAATAAAAAAATAATAATTTTCCTAGAAATTGATTGTGATATGTATTATTACTTATTGAAGTCTACCATACACTAGTACCCTTACCACGTTTTATACGAAGCAAGAATCTTAACACACTTTAATTTTGAGTAACTGCTTCCTAATATATATGCTGTATGTCACGTATTATGCAATTGCTGCCATTATTGTTTCACTGTTATTATCGAAACAACAGCATGGCTTAAATTAGCCCACATGCCTTCTCTCTTGCTCCCTATCTTAGCTTTCACCTTGGATCGTGTTTCTTCTTTCTTAAGTTCACTTTTAGTGAGATTGTGTTTTTAGCACACCATCTCGCTTTTAGTGTATTTCAGAACATCTTTGTTTTGTTTCCATTTTTAAATACTATTTTTTTTTTGCTAGATCTGGAATCCCACTTTGGAATGCATTTTCCTTTAGCACAATAAAAGCACCATGACATTGCGAGATAGCTGAAATTCTTACTGTTGCTTCCACTGAAGGTGGGCTCATTTTTCTCTAGCCGCAGTTACATCTTTTTTTCTTTATCTTTGATTTTCATCAATCTTAGTTTTCTGTGTCTAGTTCGGATTTTCTTGGCATTTGTCTTGCTTTATAATGCTTTATGAATGTGACACTTGAAGATTTCACTGTTTCTAAAAATTTCTCAGCCATTATCCCCTCTGGTATTTCTGCCATATTCTTTTTCTCTTTCATCTTCTTCTGGAATTCAGATGAAATGTGTATAAGAGGTGATGACCACATCTCGTATGCCTATCACATGCTTTAAAAATTAATTCCTTTTATTATGGGGTGAGAGTATGTTTTGTTTTTCCTGCTGTATTTGCCAGCTAATTTTTATTTCACTTCTAATTTGCCATTCCACTGACACACTGAGTTTGTAATTTTAGTTATTGTATTTTTTAGTTCTAGAATTTCAATTTTCTGCTTTTGTGTAACTTACACTTTGGCAAAATTTGGGGCATTTTTCTTTAATTCCCTTCACCTATGAGTTTAGGTTGTTTGAAGGTCTCTGGCCTTATTTCGTGTTCCTCTTCTGCATGCGTCTGTTTTAACAGTTTGTTGTTTTACTTTGCTGTAAGTCCAGTCCATGCATGGTGACTTTTTTTAAGAGCTGGACGTTACATATGATAATCTTTCTCTGGAAAGGATTAGCTTTTGCATATGAGAAATATCAAATCAAGGAACAACAACCTCAGATTATTTTAGTCCTTGTGGGGACTGACAGAATTTGCAGCCAGACTTCCCTCAATGTATGCACAGTTCTTTTCACAGGTTAGCTTTATTCCAAAAACTAGCACTTTGGGATTTCTCCTGAGAGCTAGGGGTGTTTCTAGAACCAAGATTGCTGGCAGGCTCTGTTCTCCATTTTGTTCCCCTTCAGCTCTGTCAGGTGGTTTAAAGCTCTCCCCAACCCTTCAGTTGCTACTTTTCCTATTGGCGATCATCTCAAGGAACAAAGCAGCCCCATTTCAGGGCTTGGCTTCTCTGAGCTCCTTCATTGCTTGGGATGTGGCCCTACAGCTCTTCACTGCTTTGATAGTCCTCCCACATCTTCAGATACACACACACACACACACACACACACATATATATATTAAAATATATATATTAAAATATATATATTAAAATATATATATTAAAGTATATATATTAAAATATATATATTAAAATATATATATTAAAATATATATATATATTTTAATTTTTTAATGTTTATTTATTTTTTAAATAGTGGGAGACACAGAATCCAAAACAGGCTCCAAACTCTGAGCTGTCAGCACACAGCCCGAGGTGGGGACCGAACCCATAAACTGTGAGATCATGACCTGAGCTGAAGTCAGGCAGCTGAGCCACCCAGGCTCTATTTAAAAAAAAAAAATTGTTCAACTTTCCTACCTACTGTTGGCAACATATTTGATCGGAGTCTGTTTAGTCTGCCTTTCCCGTACGAGGAATTCAAGGACTTACAATCTGGGTTCCTACTTCTGGATAAACCTTGCTATTTGTCTCTCTTGACTTCATCTGTCTCCTGTCCAGCAGCTGTTTGTCTGTTTCTACCCCTAGCTGGCCCAACATGGAACACAGCTCCTTTATTTTTATTGCTAATAAAAATGGTAGTAAAGACATAATTCCCTGGAAGACATCTACACACAGGAAATAACTTCTGAATGAAAGTTGGAGTTTTGACATCACGGCACCACCCAGAAATCAACTTCAGACAGGTGCCTCCATTTCTGAAAGTCCTTTAGCCTCACGTGTACCAAAACATTCTCCATGGACTAAACTTATCTTCATATATCTTCATTCCCAGCCTAAGGTCTGTTCTGTAATGATATAACATATACTTTTCTAGGACACAACAAGAGATTATAGTTACCCTTGGAATCATATGATATTTTACAAATTCTATACTTTTTGACATTTATTCTTCACTCATGTCTCCCTTGAAAGGAGTCTGTTGTAAACTATGATAGTCTACAGTGCTGGTGCATAGTTTAATTTTTGTAAGGAAGCTAATGCATGAAAAGTAAAAATATTTATATGTTACTTTGCAGTTAATCACAATAAAAATGTCTTTTCCAAGTGTCATGAAATGATGTAAACAGGGATGGCATAAATTTTGGAATGGAGGCATAAAAATGAGAAAATTGACCATTCTTTCTTGCCACTAACATTTTAATACCTGGGGGATTGTTGAAATTGGTGACATAGAGACAGATTCCTAACGTTTCGGCGTGATCGAGACCAAGAAGCTCTATTTCACAGAAAAGGATGGTTTCTGAGTGGAGTCACGATTGAACTAAAGGACTGAGTAAAAGGACTCTGGACGATTTCCTCTAAATATTAATAAAGCAAATGTCAGATGGTGAAATTTCAGTAATCATTTGAAGATAAAATAGTGAACATGGAAAATCTATGTCTGTGAAAAGCAAAAGAATAATTAGCTGTATTGAATTCTTATTCAAGAAAGGTCTTGTACTAGATACTTTACATAATTATCATATTTAATCTTCACCAACATCTCCATACCCCAACACCAGCATACAGAAATAGGAAATGTCCTCAGGATTGAGTTAAGCAAGCATATTAAGCAAAGCGATAAATTCTATGCAAAAAGAGTATTATAGCAACTGGCTTTCTGGATTAAACGTATTCCTAATTAAGGTACTTAGAAATCAGTGATTTTACCTTTTGTCTGTAAGCCTTATTCACATCTTTTCCTTCCTGCTACGTAACAATGATTTCCCAGGTTCCCTTAAAAACTGGCTTATATTTACGTCCTGCCAATAAGAGATACCAGGGAGACGTGAAGAGTACAGGGAAAAGATTTTCCTGTCTCTCTTTCTCTGCTTCTCATAGATTCTTGGGAAGGGACATCACTCCTTCATGAAGTAGACTTTGGTCAAGTAGCCACCCTTGATCCACTGGATCGTCCCGACAATAATGGTTGTGTAGTCACTTCCCCATGATCCCAGGCCAGCACTGTAGTCTCCATTCCACTGATCTGTCTCTGTCTTGGGTGATCAAGCCTCAACCACAGGGCTTCTTTTTTCAAGACCCAAGCATGGCTGAATCTTTATATCACACTCCATAACTGATTTGAGTTGTACCAGTCCTGGGCCTTGGGTTCTGGTAATAGAACTTGCTCCATATTATTACCTTTGTTTGAGAGATCTGCTGCTACTAATTACTGAGTTACCTCACCTTTCCATCTCAGCCCTTCCAACAAGTAGTACCTACTCCAAGTTATTTTCTCTGGCCTAAAACTAAATAGTACCCCCGGCAATATTCTAAACAGGAAATAATTATGAGACTGGACTTGGAGAGTTATTGCCTTGAACACAAAAGAATGAATTTCATTTCCTTCCGTAGGTAGTAACAATGTCTTTACTTTCCTGTATATAGATCTTAGATCGGAAAAATCCATGATCAGGAGAGGTATTTATATAGGGATGGGCTTGAAAACTATTCCTTTCCTCTCCAAATCTTGTCCACGTCCCTGAACAGTCTACTGGTTTTCAACCAATTATCTTGTTTTATATTATATTAAAATGAAATCAAGGTCAATAAGAATGAACTACCTCCATGCCTGCCATCACCAAATGACCTGACTTCTTTATCCTTTATCCTGGCCAATCATCCCATCTCCATTCTGGGCCCTTTCTCCCCTCAAGGATCTTGGATTGCTTAATTGGCTTTCTCTTTCCATCTACATTTATATCCCGGAGCTCTTTCCTCTTAATATATAAATGTGATAGACAGAATGCTTCTCAATTGATCCACACTCTAATCCCTGGAATCTGTGAATATGAAATATACATGGCAGAAAACAGAAAAGACTTTGTAGATATAATTAAGGATACAGAGTTTAAAATAGAGAAATTATTCTGGATTGATCAGCTGGGCCAAATCTAATCATATGAACTCTTAAAAGCAGGAGATATGAAGCAGAAAAGGAAAATCGGAGAGATTTGAAGCATGAGAAACACTTGATGTGCCTTTGCTGGCTTGAAGATAGAAAGGGAAACATGATGAGAAAGGCAGATGTCTGAAGAGCCGAGAGACTCCCAGCTGACAGTCAGGAAGGAAATGAAGAACTGAGCCCCAGAGCTACAGGAATTGAATTCTGCCAACAACCCGAATGAGCTTGGACACAAATTCTTGCAACACAGTCCTACAGACACTTTGATTTTGTCAGCAGAGGACCAGCTGGCCCAAACTGTGATAGACTTATGATCCACGGCGCTGTGAGATCCTAAAACAGTATTGTATTTATCCACCAAGTTTGGGGTAATTCATTACAGCACCAATAGGAAACTACTAGAATAAACATGAACAACTACTTTCAAGAAAGATTCACAACCTAAGACAAAACTTTTGCTAACCCAAGACCACCTGGCTACCATTTTATTTTTTCTCTTCCCCCTCTGTCAATCTTCTTAAAAGAAAATTCTTTTGCTCCCTTCCTTTATTACCCTGCTAGCACCACCATGACAAAAATGCCAGAGACCAGGTTGTTGAAACCACAGAACTTTGTTTTCTCTGAGTTCTGAAGGCTGGAAGTCCCAAATGAAGGTGCCCGCAGGGTCGGTATCAGAGGAGGCTACTTTCTGTGACTTTCAGAGGCCACCCTGCTGCTGTATCCTCACATGGCCTTTCCTGGGTGCACATGCACCTTTCGTGTCTCTTGTCTCTCTCTCTTCTTATGAGAAAAGCAGTCCTGTTGGATGAAGATTCCACCCTTCTTGGGGCACCTGGGTGGCTCAGTCGCTGAAGCGTCCGACTTCGGCTCAGGTCATGATCTCACGGTCCGTGGGTTTGAGCCCCGCGTCGGGCTCTGTGCTGACAGCTCAGAGCCTGGAGCCTCCTTCGGATTCTGTGTGTCCCTCTCTCTCTCTCACCCTCCCCGTTCATGCTCTGTCTCTCTCTGTCTCAAAAATAAATAAACATTAAAAAAATTAAAAAAGATTCCACCCTTATGACTTCATTTAAACAGAATTATCTCCTTAAGTTCTTATCTCCAAATACAGTCACATTTTAATTTGGGGAGGGGGCATAATCCAGTCTATAACACATTTCCCTCCTCACTATTGAAACAGCTTCTTCTCTATCCCTTCATTGAAGCTGGTTTAACACAGGTCATCGCTGATCACTCCCTACACCTCTTGCTCACTCCGCACCTCCACAGTGTTTTTGTGTTTTGTTTGTTTTGTTTTGTTTTGTTTTAAACGTTTATTCATTTTTGAGAGAGAGAGAACACAAGTAGGGAAGGGGCAGAGAGAGAGGGGGACAGAAAATCCGAAGCGGGCTCAGTGCTGACAACAGCGAGCCGGATGTGGGCTCAAACTCGCAAACTGAGAGATCATGACCTGAGCCAAAGTTGGATGTTCAATTGTTTAAGCCACGCAGGCGCCCCCCGCTGTGGTGTTCGCAGTGACAGTGACATTTGTGCTGGTGTGGGCTTTCCTGTGATATTTCTTGGGGTAGGAGAGCAGACAGAACCAAACTTTTCATATTATTTACTTTCAGGATATCTAAAACACTCCCAGGGGAAAAACTTGTTGGCACCAGAGAAAGGAATGCCCAGAAGACTGGCACTTAAAAAGCTTGGGTAGTTTTTATAAAGAAGCATGCATATATTAAGTTTATCTGTGTCCAAACCAAAATAGAGAGCGAATCAAACTATGAAAAGTATAGTCATTTGAAGGGGGACCTGGGTGGGCTTAGTCAGTTGGGATGCTGACTTTGGCTCAGGGCATGATCTCATGGTTTCTGAGTTCAAGCCCCGCATCGGGCTCTGTGCTGACAGCTTGGAGCCTGGAGCCTGCTTCGGATTCTTTGTCTTCCTCTCTCTCCGCCCCTCCCCCACTCACATTCTGTGTCTCTCTCTCTCTCTCTCTCTCTATCTCAAAAATAAATAAATTTAAAAACAAAAAGTATAGTCATTTCCCTAGTTAAGTTAACCTATCCCCACAATTGACATCTTCACAGACAACTTCGTAGGTTACCTACAATGCACCTGTCTCAAATAATAACTTTACCTGAAAACCTTTGAGACAATTTTGAAATAAACAGATAAAATTCAAAACTCTCTTGTGCATATTCACACAGCAGTTTAGAAAAAGATACAGTAGGTGACGATTGTTATAATAACCAAAGATAGGAAAATATACATATGTTTTTTGCTATTAAAACTTTTTCAGCCTAGTTCTTACTCCTGAACTGAGAAGAGTGAAAATCTGTGGGATTAACATGTGAGTCATGTGAAAATCGAGGTTCTGCCTTAGATTTTCCTTTGGTACCTAACCCTATCTCACCCATCTGCTCACAGAAGAACCTAGGAGACCTCTTTAAAGTCAGGCCATCCAACCCCGCAGCCTGCCAGGAAGTAGAAGGCTGCCCCGCCAATATGGCCACCATGGTCTGCTCTGTAGAAACCCAGAGTCCCCAAACATGGCGGGGGAGCAGGCTGTCTGTCTGAGGTCTCTCGAATCCCTGCAGTGACTTCAAAATGTTATGATATCCCATTTTTTTGCCCTTCCATTCTGCAGAACAAAGGAAGTCTGCCCTTTTTCCTTGAGATTTGTACCTAAACGTTTGAGTTTACTACACTGTTCTCTAGTGGCTGTTCAGTTCAAGAACTGGAAAGATAATGATGTGCACACACTCACACAGAGGCATAATGCATGCAGGATCTATTTGACACAAGAACAAAAACTACCTTCTGCTTGGGATAAACCTATTGCCCAAAGGTGTGTGTGTGTGTGTGTGTGTGTGTGTGTGTGTGTGTACAGAAGGGGTAACAGAGTACATGTGTATGCATACAACTGTTCCTTTTTCATAGTTGATTGTGCAAGTATTTCCGCAGGGCATGTCATAGAATGCAGTTTTTTTTTAATTTTTTAACATTTTTATTTCTTTTTGAGAGAGAGAGCGAGAGACAGAGACAGACAGAGTATGAGTGGGGGTGGGGCAGAGAGAGAGGGACACACAGAATCTGAAGCAGGCTCCAGGCTCCGAGCTGTCAGCACAGAGCCTGACGTGGGGCTCAAACTCACAAACCGCGAGATCATGACCTGAGCTGAGGTCGGACGCTTAACTGACTAAGCCACCCAGGTGTCCCTAGAATGCAGAATTTTTAAATAATTTTTAAAGTTTATTTACTTGCTTTGAGAGAGATAGAAAGGGCAAGATCTAAGGATGGGCTGAGAGAGAGAGACAGAGAGAGAGAGAGAGAGAGAGAGAGAGAGAATCCCAAGCAGGCTCCACAGGGTCAGCACAAGCTTGACAGGGGCTTGAACTCACGAAAACGTGAGATCATGACCTGAGCAGAAATCAAGACTCAGACACTTAACTGACTGAGCCACCTAGGCGCCCCTAGAATGCAGAATGTTAATTGAAGATTGGACAAAGTAAAGAAAATAAAGGACAATCATTAGAGAATATAATCATTATAGAATATAATCATTTTAGCATGTAGTCATTATAGAATATAAGCCTCTCAAGTGAATGAGCATTTAAGTTTAATTGGCAACATTCTTGGTCAAGAGCCTGAAAAATGAACTGGGATGGTCACCATTCCATGATCTGATCCAGATCCATGATTTGATGTTGCCAATCACATCTCTGCCGTTTTGGGCTTTGGGAAGAAAGGGAACGTGATCAATGTTTACCCAGAGCAACATCATTCTCCTGATCCCTTTGATACTAAAGTCACAGGTCAGGTGGCTGAAGGGTGGGAGGCACTTGGAAAGCCGGAGAAATAAAAGTTGGGCATAAAACCAGCTCTGCCATTTGTTTGAATGGAAAAAAAAAAACAAAACAAACAAACAAAAAAAAACCCTGGCAGTGTTTTTTGTCCAACATTTCTAATAAAGAAAATGATACAAGTAAGGATTAATGAGTAAATCAGTACATTGTCCAAAGAAAACCAACAGCGTGTGTGTGTGTGTGTGTGTGTGTGTGTGTGTGTGTGTAGTGAGAGAGAGAGAGAGAAAGAGAAAGGGAGATTTATTTTAAGAAATTGACTCATGCAATTATGGAGTCTTGGCAACACCTAAATCCACACAGTAGATAAAAGACTGGAGACTGAGGGCAGAACTGTAGTTCAAATTCAGTCAGTCAGCTGAGAGAATTCTATTCTTTCTTGCTTGGAGAGATCAATCATTATTTTTTTTTAATGCATATTTATTTATTTTGAGAGAGAGAGAGAGAGAGAGAGAGAGAGAGAAGGGGTGGGGTAGGGAATCCCAAGCAGTCTCCATGCTGTGAGCACAGAGCCCAGTGTGGAACTTGATCTCATGGACCATGAGATCATGACCAAAGCTGAAACCAAGGGTCTGATGTTTAACCCACTGAGCCACCCAGGCACCCCGCCCCTATGTTTGCTTTTTAATTAAGGCCTTCATCTTATTACATAAGGCCCTACAACACTAGGAAGGTAATCTGATTCACTCAAACTCTACTGATTTACATGTTAAACTCATTAAAAATATCTTCAAAGAGGGGCGCCTGGGTGGCGCAGTCGGTTAAGCGTCCGACTTCAGCCAGGTCACGATCTCGCGGTCTGTGAGTTCGAGCCCCGCGTCAGGCTCTGGGCTGATGGCTCGGAGCCTGGAGCCTGTTTCCGATTCTGTGTCTCCCTCTCTCTCTGCCCTTCCCCTGTTCATGCTCTGTCTCTCTCTGTCCCAAAAATAAATAAAAAAAACGTTGAAAAAAAAAAATTTAAAAAAAAAAAAATATCTTCACAGAAACATCTATAGAATAACATTTGACCACATATTTGGGTACTGTGGCTGAACCTAGCTGACACATAGTAACCATCATCATCAGTTACCTTTTTCTATGTAACAAACTACAAAAATAAATAAAAAACAAAACCAAAAAGAACCTAGTGGTTTAAAAGAGCAACCATACAGGGGCACTTGGGTAGCTCATTGGGTTAAGCGTCTGACTTTGGCTCAGGTCATGATCTCCCAGCTTGTGGGTTCGAGTTCCACGTCAGGCTCTGTGCTGACAGTTCAGAGGCTGGAGCCTCCTTCTGATTCTGTGTCTCCCTCTTTCTCTGCCCCTCCTCTGCTTGTGCTCTGTCTCTCTCTGTCTCTCAAAACAGAATAAATGTTAAAAAAATTATTAAAAAGATGATTAAAAGAGGAAGCATATATACATTTGGCACTGGGATCAGCTGTAGACAATGGAGGAAGTTCTTTTGGTCTTAACTAAGCTCACAGATGCTCCTGGGGTACAGCTCCCAGGTTGGCTGGGGCCTAGTTGCTCTAGGATGGCCTCAGATGAGATAAATGCCCTGTACTCCATGTGATCTCCCATTAGCTAGCAAATTGGCCCCCAGTTGGTCACATAGCAAATTAGCCCCCAGTTGGCAGGGCTCCAGGAGCCAGCTAACAGAAGCCCACGAAGCCTCCCGAGTGAGGGCCCTGGCTCAGAACCGACTCACTGTCTCCTGGTCATTGGCCAGACCAAATGAGGAGGCCAACCTGATCCAAGCTATGGAGAGGAGACCTCACCTCTTGATTAAAAACAAAAACAGAAACAAGAGAGTAAAATACAGGAATGGATGAAAGAGGTGGACAGAAAGAGGCAGAAAAGAGGCTCTGGGGAAATGTGTGATTTATGGGTTTTAAACAAGGAAAAGATTTAGGGGAATTCTCTCATTTATCTTCGTATCAAATACTAGGTGTGCTTGGGGACCTTGGGTTGGCCAATCACACATTGCAGGTGCTTTATAAAGGAAAGAAGGAAGGGAGGGAGGGAGGGAGGAAAAAAAATAATAGCCAGTCAAAGTGATACTTGTATTCAAGATCATTTCGAAGAATGTTTCACTAGAAATCTACAAACAAAAAGTGCAGTATTTTTTAAACGTAGAACATCCAGGGAAGAAATTTACCCTGAATTGAAAAAGACCACAAAAGCGCTGGCAACTTCTGTCCCACCTTTCTTCACAAAGGGCAAAATATGTCCTGCCCATGGCCCCTAACGTCTCACCTCAGTCTGGGTTCTGTGTGAGGACTTATGCTGAGTTTCAAAGCAAGGAAGCTCCAGCCCTTTCTTGGCCTTGCTAGTTTGAAGTCCCCCATCTGTACCCCTCTCCTCAACTTTAGGTTTGCTCTCTCTCTCTCTCTTTTTTTTTTTATAAATAAATGTCGATCCATTTTTTAACAGAAAGAGAGAGACAGAGCGCAAGCTGGTGAGAGGCAGAGAGAGGGAGGGAGAGAATCCCAAGCAGGCTCCTCACTGACAGCACGGAGCTCAAACTCACGAAACAGCAGATAGTGACCTGAGCCCAAGCGAGATGTTCAACTGCCTGAGCCACCTTGGCGCCATAGGTTTGCTCTCTTCTTGCATTTTCCACCGAGGGAGTTGGGAGAAACAGACCCATCGTAGCCAGAGTATGAGATGCTCCGGCAGTAGACCATGGGAGCATTCAAGTCCGAAGAAGTCCCGAGAGGCTCACTACCTCATCGGGACTGAAGTTGCACGCGCTTCCAGGCTTCTGCGGAACGAGAGGCCCAAGCAAGGCACGGAAGGCCGTCTGATGGATGCGGTAAGACGTGGCAGCCCTAATTGCACAGTACCCTCGGAGCCACGGTGCAAGGCAGCGGTTAAAATCTGCAGTGTGGCCTGGTGGCAACCCCGCCATGATTTAGTCTCATTGCACAGAAGTCGGTTGGTTCCCAACAAGGCGTCCCAATATGAGGCCACCGGAAAGGCCAGTTCATCTCTTCTAGCTGGTGTGTGCTGAGGGATGGGGCCGATGAGGGATTCCACCGGCCCCCCGTGCTCCGTGCTCTGCACAGCTCATGTCCCCCTCTGGGCTGAATCGATGACCTTCCTGTCAACTGCTTCTTTAATGCTAAAGGCTAAATATCAGTGGCATGATTCAGACGCTCAGGCACTCGAATGCTTACCAGTACTAGGACCACCATCAGCAGGGGATATTATAATTTAAAGCCTAGCTACCGGGTGTTACGTCCCTCACTGGGCAGCGGGCACGCCTCATGCCATCTTTCCCTCTCCTATTAAAAAGGAAGGTATGATGTGTCAGATTTCAAGAGAAGCAATAGAAGCATATGCAAGCAACATAAGATCTCAAGATCAGCAATACTTTTATTTTTAATGAGTGATTTTCCCTTTTCTATTTTTTATGGGCATTGTATGGCCAGCCAAATATTAATCTATTTCAGAGAGGGAACTGTTGCAGAATTTTCCCGGGATCTTTATATAACCAGGAATGTTAAAAGGTTTACTACCAATAGAATAGAGGCTCCTGAGACCTTACAGCCCTTAGGGTAATAATATGCGTCAAACAGAAGAAACACACATTTCAGAAAGCCCAGCCCAACACCCCCCCGCCCCCTTCCCAATGCTTATGGAAGACTGTCAACAGCTTGGACTGTTCTTTCCGGGTTTTACATCCAGCTCCCTTGGGGACATAAGCTGCCAAGAAGTCTCTGCAGAAGGTTTTTCCCACTGTTACACCTGCCGGTGCCCACTGGGGTCCCCCCACTCAAGGTTTTTGCGCAGGACACTTAGCCCCGGGCGCCCAGCAGTGTATAAGGACAAGCTGGTTCCTGTCCCTTTCACTGAGTGGAAGTGAGGCGGGGGGCCTGAGCGGAATGGAAAGAAGCATCTTCTCCTCCAGCTTGTGTTCTTCCTCCCTGGGCACCAAAGTGGATGTGTTGGTGGCTACAGTCATGCTTCATTCCGTCCCTCGTGGAAACGATTTCTCCAAGTTCTGATTTTGCCCCTCATTCTGAGGACTCAGACCAAAGTCCACGGGAAGGGCCGGAAGACCGCTCCTGGTACGGGTGTGGGGTCGTTTTGTGTCCTTCCGACCCGTTCACCCTATCTTTTCTTCCAAACATGCTTTCAAAACTCTGCCTAGTTCTCTTCCCGTGGGGGGAAAAATGCAAAATCCAGTAAAGCCGTGTAAAGATAGCAAAATCCGAAGTTTTTGCCTCAGACACACTCTGTGTTCAGTTAAAGCTCAAGTTAAGACCACATCTGTACCTACGTACGTTTATAAATGACACCGACTGCAAAATACGGCATTTAAAAAGGTGTCACTTAATGAAAGAAATATCCCATGCTCAAATAAAGCTGGGATATGTGGCAACTCTCAGAGGTTTGTAATGTACAATACACATCCAGGGCTTTTACATAAACAATCTCATCTGACTTTGCCTAAACCAACTTCGCCAACACACATTTCACAACGGACACTTTTTTTTTTTTTTCCAGAATGTCTGGTTCCTGAGAAATCCAGTGATATTGCATGGATTTGCCCAACACTACCATGAGGACATTCTAGACAAAGTCTGTTAACAAATACTTCTGGTCAGTCACTTGCTGAATTAATGGGAGAAGAGTCTAGTCGTTACTCTGTTGCTTTCTAAATTCACATCAGACCAGTTTTCGCACTCAGAAGCAGAGTGTGGCAAGGGGTGTATAAACCGAAGTCACAGAGGTGGCCTTGAGGGACCAGGCCTCCTACAAGGGCCGCGGTCCCTGTCTCAGTGTGAGGAGGCAAGGTTGCAAGATCTTTCTACTCTCAAGGGAAACTGAGAGAACAGTTTCTGGTGAAATATCCTAATTTTTAAAATAATCTTTATTTGTTTTTCAGAGAGTGAGAGAGGGAGAGAGAGAGAGAGACTGAGAGAGAAGGAAGGGCAGAAAGAGAGGGAGACAGAGAATCCAAAGCAGACTCTGAACTGTCAGCGCAGAACTTCACACGGGGCCCAAACTCATGAACCATGAAATCGTGACTTGAGCCAAAGACAGACACTGAACTGAATGAGCCACCCAGGTGCCCCGAAATGTGCTATTTTTTAATGTTGGCAACAAAATTTATTAATGTTATTTTTTTTTTTACAAAGAGAGAGAGAAAGACACTTCTCATGAAGGCACTTTCCTCCCCCTCTCCCCCCACCAATTAAAAAAACAAATAAAACAAATAAACAAACAAACAAAAAAACACTTTTGAGTTGAATCCTGTGTTGAATTAATCTCCTGTGTAGGTCCATCATTCTGAATCCAGAAGGTCAGTAGTAGAGGAAAATTCTACTGGGTTCTTAATTCAGACTGTGTTCTTAAATTCCGACTGTTTGTTGTATATAGCCTGCTTGTTGAAGTAAATAGCCGAGTACATGGTATTATTTTATTACATGCATGAGTTTAGAACTGAATTACAAGATAGGTGTTCGCAGAAACTTTGACTTTCAAGTGACTTCTTTTTATACTGTGAAAGTCAAATAGTCAGTGCCTTAGACCACACTCCCTCTGGGGATGTTAAAGACTAATTTAGTTGGAACTATACTTAAAAATAGAATTTGGTGATAAACTTTGCCATTACATTATTATTTTAAATATCTGAAGTCTAATACATTATCATCAAGGATGGAAAGAGTATTATTTTAGAGAAATCTACAAATCAAGGGAAGTTTTAATATTGCTTTAAGTCACTTGGGAATTATTTAAAGCCACAGCAGAAAATGTGTATCAAATGCAATTACCCCTCAATGGTCCATATGGGGCTTATCCTTATTTTCATTGATGACTGTGCCATCTAGCTCTGCAACCCAACCTTAATAAAAATAGTGCAGCTAATACACACACACACATGCACACACACACACACACACACACACACACCCCTACACACCTTACATATATATGTTATATATTTCATAAAACTGTTTAATTTGACATTGAATGGATAATATGTAATATCATGTGACCATTGCTAATGTCAAAATGATTTTCTGGATTCTTCATCATTCTCTATAAGCATACGATTTGCAAACAGACTGATACACTATGGAATGTGTTTATCTCTTACGCTTTACTTTCAGAAAAAGGCAATGCAAAATGAGGTCCTTTAGGAAAAAAAATAGCCACTTTGTTAATATGTAGCTTGTTTTATTTTTTTTTAATTTTTTTAACGTTTATTTATTTTTGAGACAGAGAGAGACAGAGCATGAACGGGGGAGGGTCAGAGAGAGAGGGAGACACAGAATTGGAAGCAGGGTCCAGGCTCTGAGCCATCAGCCCAGAGCCCGTCGCGGGGCTGGAACTCACGGACCACGAGATCGTGACCTGAGCTGAAGTTGGACGCTTAACCAACTGAGCCACCCAGGCGCCCCTATGTAGCTTGTTTTATATTATAGGTAACGTCTCTGCAATTTATTATCATCCTATTTTGTAAACTATGTATACCTGACAAGACTTATTTTATTTTATTTTATTATTATTTTTTTAAGTAGGCTTCAAGCCTAGCGTGGAGCCCAATGCGTGACTTGTACTTATGACCCTAAGGATCAAGCCCGAGCTGAGATCAACAGTCCGATGCTTAACTGAATGAGTTACCAGGAACCACCATAATTTTAATTTTTATAAATTGCATCATATGTTGAGATGAAGATTAATCTTAAACAAATGCTTTCCTTTTACAAAGGAAAAATCAACTCTGTATAAATCTTTTTGAGATTCTGGATTTTATGGAATGAATTTATCCATATGGGGCACAAATATATTGAATACAGACTTAAACTGAATTGTTATAATCTCCCCCCTTGATTTAGTGATTCTTCAGTTACTTCTCTGTTTTCTCTACAATTCAAGAAAAGTGATTTTGGAAAGAGCTGAAATGATAAACTTTCCTTGTATTCTCTTCGGGGGAATAAAAAGATGATTTTTTCCCCCAATCTAGAAGAGATCAAAGAAACAGGCAAGGAGACGAGAGTGGCTGGCAAAGCTGAGGAAGGACGGGAGGAGGCAGATTTTTGGCAGAACTGAATGTGTTAATCTGCAGTGAAATTAGCGATTTAAAAAAGTATTTCTCAGCTGCACATCTAAAAAAAATTTATGGGTCTAATTTTCCTTTGGAAATTTAAAATGTTACAAACTCCTAAGATATAATTATCCAAGTTTTTCTACCCTCCACTCACCATGCCCACAGAAACGAGTGGGGATTATGTATGGATGCACATGGGATGACTATTGCAAAGGATTTAGAAACATTTCAATAAACATACTTGCAAATATTTTCGGTATTTTAAAAAAGTAGGACACATATGTTAAATTCAAGTGAGGAGGGCTTAAAAGGGAATCTCCAAGTGCACAGTTTGCTTCTATATTTGTGTGAACCATTTGGTTAAGTATTTTACAAAATATCTACACTTTATTTTCCAGTCCTTATGGAATTTTCAAAATACTGTATATCCTACAATAGACTTTTCAACATATGTGTAAGCTGTAGTGTGAAAATAATTGTGGAAATAATTCTAGATCTATATAATTCCACAACCTACTTGCCTTGAATTGGCGGAATGTGTTTTTCATGTAAGTATGTATCGAAAATGTTTAAGTGTTTCACACAAAACTCCTCCTTGAGATCTAAAAGCATCTCTGCAATTGACGAGGCTTTGCCAACCTAAGGAAATTAGCAAAGATAACATTTAATAACACCAACCAAGAGAGCTCTTACTTTTGTCAGATTTCTTTAAAATGTTTAGAAGTTTGGGTGAAATAAAGACATGTTTAGCTAAAACGCTCATCCCTTACCTTATGAGATGATTGCTAGACACGGCTGTGGACACTTGGGCTTTCCAAAAGTTAATTATTTAATGGCCTTTCTAGGAAAATCAAAAGATCACTGAGGAGTGACTTTTTCCTCTTCTGTCCTCTGCCGGGAAAAATCTTTCTCGGGTTGTAGGGTCCTCGTAGTTCTCTGTTCTCGAGAGTTGCTGAGAGTAGTTTTAAATAGCCAAGGTTTTTCTTTAACCTTCTCTTTCCTAAATTTCCTCCTCCTCCAGCTTTTCTTTACCCACTTAAGATGTTACAAAAAATTATCAAAGAAAAAACTAGCACTCAGCAGAACTATACACATGTGGATGCTAAATAAATACTTTTGATGATGATGAATGTTGGCAAGTCTCCATGGAAGAAAGACCTTACACAAAAGATGTTATAATTATTATGTTTAAATGATTATGCTATAATTATTATGTTAAAAATCTCCCATGCTCTCAGAGCTGCTTGGCGGTGGCAGGGCTGTGACATCCCCATTAAACCTCATCTATTGCTGAGGCATTTGCCACCTTCGCAAGCAAAGACAGTGGCTTGGCCAAGCACGAGCAATCTGAGTAAGGAGCAAAGGGATTTTCTGGAGTACTCTCTCCCTCTTCGTTTCCCATTCCACACTCTGGGAGGCTCCTGGCCACCAAAGGATCACATTTCTTAATTTTGTCTCAATGTTTTGTCTTCTTTTTTACCAGCTGCTGTAGAAGATTTTGGCAAGTTCATTCCCATCAAGTTTAAATGAGGTTCAAGTTGTGACCTACCTCTCCAGGGGTTAAATAACTTTTAAAGGAAAGATGATCAAAGCTAAATAAATGAATATCTAATAATGAAATTTTCTTTTTATTAAAAGGGGATGCCCCTGCGGAAAATCTTTGCACTCAGTGTAAGTTGTCTATGGATTTCCGGGATCCAGAGATGTTAACACCTACACATACGTATATTCTACAGTGGAACTGAAGAGTCCTTGCTGTGATGAACACCAGGTGTTCCATGGAAATTTTCAATCACTGTATTGTACACCTGACACTAATATAACACTCTATGTTACCTAACTGGAATTAAAATTAAAAACTTTAGGGGCACCTGGGTGGCTCAGTCAGTTAAGCGTCTGACTTTGGTTCAGGTCACGACCTCACAGTTCGTGGGTTCAAGCCCTGTGTCGGGCTCTGTGGTGACAGCTCAGAACCTGGAGCCTGCTTTGGATTCTGTGTCTCCTTCTCTCTGCCCTTCCTCTTCTCGCACTCTGTCTCTGTCTCTGTCTCTCTCTCTCTCAAGAATCAATGAACATTAAAATTAAAAAAAAAAATAAAATAAAAACGTTAAAAAAATTCCTCCCAAAACAAAAATAGGAAACATATTCTATACAGGTAGTATTATTATTATTTTGTTTTGGGGGGGGGGGCTCCCATACTATTTCCTACATTGAGAATAACAGGCTGATTAGATGACTCTTCAGAGACTCTTGTCAGTACATTGATGATCTTTCACCAACCACAGAGTACTGTCTAGAATTCTGGTGAAGGCTGAGCTCAGCCAGGGTTTCAGCTCTGACTGAGGTGGCAAATGTTTCCACGTAAATGGACCTCTCTGTCAACACCCAATACAATTTCCACGATGCATCTGGCTGAAGATGCTTTGAGGTTTTCCAGGTTCCACCAAGGTGCATTTTGTCCCTTTGAACGAAAAATCAGTAATAGCCTTAATTTTTATTGCTGCTGATAAGGTTTTGAAGAATACACACAAGAGCCATGGTTTTAAATGATGTGCATTTCTGCATTTCTGACCTCAGCCGGAGTCAGGCAGTGGTGGTGAGACAGGTTTAGAGGCATGCCGTGTAGACCCTGATTCAAGTGCAACTCGAGACCTTTACTTGCTGAATGTAAAAGGCGCATCACACCTCCTGGCACATAGAAGGGTCTGGTTCATCCTAACGACTATTACCAATTACCAGCCCTCATAGTCACTGTCAAATTTCTGAAACTCTTCAGTTAAAAGAGGAGAGAAACGGGATCAAGGAAGAGATGAGTTGAAGGCAGCACCACAAATCCGTTGAGAGGACTTTTTGTGAGTTACGTTCAGACAGGAAGGAGTGGCACAAGAGCAGAAAGACAAGTTCACAAACCAAAGTTGGAGGATTTGGGATTAATTGAAATCCTCAAGTGGTGCATGGTAAGTGACTGCCTATTTAGAGCCAACAGATAGGTTTCCGTGAGGTTAAGGAAGCGAAAAATCCCATACGAAGCTACTGAGATGTTAAATTCTAATTAGAAGTGTTAATTAAAAAAAAAAAAATTCCAATTTCATCAGTGAGAGTGCTTTTGTTGTTCCGATTCTCTTTGCTACAGTGAATCCTAAGTATTCTGACTCATTTTGTTCCAATATTATTTACCACTTCTATAGGGGAGAGAAAAGTTGAGCATGGCCATAGGAGCATGGAGTAGAGAGTCCTCTTCCCAAGGCTGCCATGATAAGACGCCTATTGGGATTTTCATGGAAAATTCCTGCTTTCATGTCGTTATACTCAAGCTTAAGAATTCATTGTGGCTCGGAGTTGAGCAAATCAAGTGTGGGTCTCTCAGGAAGAAAAATGTATCTATGTACTTCTTCACAACATCCTTTTGCCATTGTTTTCTGCTTTTTAAAAATGTGCAAAGAAGATTCAATGAATTTCCCAAATTTAGATGACTTTATTTTGTATTGTATATCGAGTTAAATATAAAGTAATAATATCATTTAACATGACACTTTGCAGACTATTAATCCATAATGAGGAATAAACTTTTTGAATAAGCATGGGGATATTAGCTACGTGAACTTATTTAGAAATTAAACATTAAATTAAATCTGATATTTAACAGATTTCCAAAAATTGAGTGAACATTAATGTTTTTATTTCAATGGTAATGATCAATGCTCCAAATTATTTAATGTAAACCTAAATGTTTTCTATTACGTGTTTTATTTATGCCTGGTTAATTTCAATTTTGTTATAAATGTTAGAGAAGAAATTGTTATATATAATATTTAAAAGGTGTTTCAAATATAATCGTTGAGCATAGGAGGGCCTATGTAGTAAAACACACAGTGTAATTTGTTTTTACATTGAATACGTATTTAGTTTGCCATAATACTCATTTTAAATTATTTGAAATTTAAGTAGTCATTTAAATTATTGTAGTTAATATAACACATTTTTAGAAAATATACATATATTTCCATTTAAACACATGAGTTTTCACAAAGAAATGATGTCATCTCATACATATTTAGGGTGGTTTTTCCAATGTTAGTAGAAAAACAGACAATATAGTTAAAAGACTCCATGTATTAAATCCCCCAAAACAACCATTTCTAAGGTGTGGCTCTTTCAAACGATCCTGCTATACTATAGAATCTAAAAAAAGTGGATGATATTTCCTTTGTGAATTATTATAGAATAAATGTAAACTAGCTCAAGGAAAAGTGAGAACTGGGTACCATTTCTTTCATTTCCATATTCTACATCAAAATATGACTATCCTGGATCCCATTTTTCCAAGTTGCTTTTATCTGTAACAGAGCTAAAAAAGTCCTAGCTTTGATTTTTGATATGGTTGAGGTAGAATTTTCAGGTCTCAGGATGGATCAGTGAGTCCCTAGATATAAACACCTTTAGACTATTTCAACATACATCATATACGGTAGCTTCCATATGACAGGAGATAAGACAAAGACTTCAATCATTAATTTCTATTTATTTTTATCCATCATCAGTCATAATTTAAAAAATATATTTTAAAATATTTTAGGACTCTAAAAATGTTACTATACCAGTTAACTCACGATTAAAATCATCCCTATTCTAATAGCTGGAGCCAAAATGTCCCTGGGGGGAGAGATAGATCTACTTGTTTTGATAAGAATCCATGGATGCAATAAGCTGCCTGACAACATGGGTGCTGGCAGGTGTTGGGGAGTGGATGGTGAGGGGCAGCCTTATCTGCATGATATAGAAATATAAATTTGTTGGTTTTGCTTTTCAGAAACATTAAGGGGCACCTGGGTGGCTCAGTGTGTTAAGCGTCCCACTCTTGGTTTCAGCTCAGGTCCACATCGGGTGCAGAGCCTGCTTGGGATTCTCTTCTCTCTCTCTCTCTCTCTCTCTCTCTCTCAAAATAAATAAATAAATTTTAAAACAAATTGAGAGGATCAAGAAAGAAGACAGAGAAAAGAGTGAGAAAAAAATGGTAATTTTTTCTCTACACTATAATTTGGTGTAGGAATAGTGAAATAGCCCTGTGGAGCAGTGACCAGAAAACACTGCAAAGGTGCTGATTGTCTTGTCCAAAATGACCTGTATACCTGGGATGTCACTCTTTCCCACCTAAGCCTTCATAAAACCTTATTAGGCTAGTAGAGTTCTATCCATTTGAGAAATTAGAGGTAGTTAGAAAGGCTAGGTTCTGTGTTTAAATGGAACACAGAACAGGAAATCAAGCATTAAGGGATAATAAGGAATTAGGTACTAGAGAATCTATCTTGATGTAAACCCCTTACTCATTTACAGAAATCGAGGGGATATGAGTACAGACCATCGTACTGGGAAGTAGAACTCAGCCATTTATGAAATAAAAGATTCCAGGGGTGCCTGGGTGGCTCAGTCAGTTAAGTGTCTGACTTCGGCTCAGGTCATGATCTCACGGTTCGTGGGTTTGAGTCCCACAACGGGCTCTGTGCTGACAGCTTAGAGCCTGGAGCCTGCTTTGGATTCTGTGTCTCCCTCTCTCTGCCCCTTCCCTGCTCACACTCTGTTTCTTTCTTAAAAATAAATAAACATTTACAAAAATTTAAAAAAAGATTCCAGATTATATTACTTATTGGACAAAACGATCATCACACATAAACTGATTCTGTTGAAGACAACTTTACAAATATCACATATCGTGATTTCATCACAGTATCTGACTAGGTATTTTGTGTATATATACATACATATATACAGTAAAACCTTGGTTTGTGAGCATAATTCATTCTGGAAACGTGCTTGTAATCCAAAGCGCTTGTAGATCAATTTCAACTTGATAAACACATCACTCATTTATCAAGTTAAAATTTATTAGAAATGTTTGCGGGGCACCTGGGTGGCTTGGTCGGTTGGGCGTCCAACTTCGGCTCAGGTCATGATCTCACGGTCCGTGAGTTCGAGCCCCACGTCGGGCTCTGTGCTGACTGCTCAGAGTCTGGAGCCTGCTTCCGATTCTGTGTCTCCCTCTCTCTCTGACCCTCCCCTGTTCATGCTCTGTCTCTCTCTGTCTCAAAAATAAATAAACATTAAAAAAAAAAAAAGAATGAGAAAAAAAGAAATGTTTGCTTGTCTTGTAGAACACTTGCAGATCAAGTTACTCACAATCCAAATTTTATTGTGCACGTATACGCAAAATACTTAAGGCTGGCACTCTTAGCTGAATTTGCAGTAGAATTATTGTAGTAAGCATTGAATTGACACCATCTTAGAAGGATTTCCCATCATACGCATTGGTCAACTCAGGCAGACTGATGCTTCAACTTAGAGAATGTTATGAGGTCAAGAACACTCTGAGACGAGCAACTAACTCGTAACTTACAATAAAGTAACATTTATTGAGTATTTGTAATGGGCCACATATTAATTCACTTTCCTCTCATAATGGGCTTCTTAAGTAGGTAATAATAATATCACTATTTTCAAATTGAGAACTGAAAACACAGAGAAGTTAAATAACCCGTCCAAGCTCTCACAGTCAGTAAGGAGAAAACTGGGATTTGAATCCAAGTTATGTTCATACCCCACCTTCTTAATATGCAATATTGCCTCCTGAATAAGAGCAGTGGAAGTCTAGAAAGGCGTGTCTTATGAGGAATGATTGAATAAACTGAAATGTTTAACTTGGAGAACAAAAGCCATTTGGAAAAGAGAGGAAAAGAGAATAATAGCAAAACAAACCGATGTTTTCTGAGGCACACTGTGATTAAATCACATTTGAAAATCATTCCGTCTGGGGCAGGCACAGTATCAGCTCCTTTCTACTGATGTGAAGTTCAAAGTGTGCAACATCTTTGGACTTGAAACATTCTCAAACAATCTTAACTGACAGAAACTTGCATCAACCGTGAAAGAAAAGGGAGCTAGAAATAAATATTAGTTATTATCATCCTCAGAAGTCTAGGAGACTTCTCCTAATAGGAAAAATACAGTGAAGCCTAAGTGGTTGTATTTATCATGAAAAATGTAAAAATTGGCATTTTCTAAATATGGTTCTCTCTCTCTCTTTTTTTTTTTCCTTAAAATGTGCGAGTGAGGGTCCCAGGGGTCCAAGCACTTCTGGGTCCCTTGCAAGATCTCTGGGCATGTGGGTGACAATGATCCTTACTGTGCTGGCCAATGTGATAGTGGCCTAGTAGCCTGTGGCCACACCCTGGCAAAGAAGCACATCTGCCTTTGTAGTTCTGTCAACCAACCTATGGCAAAACCACCAGGGCGGGGGGAAACCCAGTCTTTTAGCTTATTCTTTTTTGAACTCCTGTCCTCTTGGATGGACAGGGTGACTCATCCTCTATTTTGGTGATTACATTTTTTGGACACTCTCTCTTTACCTCTTATCAAGACACGTTCTGATGAAAGAGTTTTATGTCCAATACAGATATCTGCAGCTTAGTGTGAACGCAAGAAAATTCACTACCTTTCTCGTTGCTCATTGACAACACCATTTCAGGAACCTTAAGCAGGTGCGGAATAAATTATTAGTATTCAAGAGTAACTAAGTATAAATTATTCAAGAGTAAGTAAGCCAGTGGAGGAAATATTTTGGGCAGGCATCTCTAAATCAAAATGACTATGGGTGTTTGTGTGTGTGAGGAGGGTCTGAGCTTAGGAACAACAGAGCAATATGTTCGTTTACTTTCCACTCTTGGTTTTGAAGCTATGCAGGTTTTCATTCTGTCATCGTTTCAATACAAAGTTTAACCTTTAAAGCAGACATCTAGAAAACCTGTACAGATTGCAGAGATGTGTTTCTGCTGGCGTCACAACCAGGGATTCACATCAGAATACACACTACCATGAAGGACATTAGGGACATGCTTTGACAACCGAAAGGACGAAGAGACCATAAGAAGTCATGTTCAACCACCATACATTTTACCACCAGCAGCTAAACCTGGTGGGTTCAACACGTTCATGATCAAGGCTCCTCCCCTCAAATCAATGGGATGACATTAAAGGAAGTAGAGATAACAGATACAAAGGAGCAAGACCAAAGAGAGCAATGGTTTGAATACGTCAACAATGGGAAAGCATTGTTGAGAAGAGAGAAATTAAACGCCTGCCTGGACGTGACTAATGAGAAAAAGTCAGTTCATGCTGCAGAAACCCAGAACTTCGACTATTAGGGATCTCAGAAGGGATTCTGAGAATTGCTTGAGCTTGTAATGATAAAGCAGTTCGACATCAGATGTCCTTCTCCACTCATGGTGGCAAGCCACCACCTGGGAGAGGGGACTTCATTCTCTGGAGATACTCAGTTGGAGAAACTCTGGACTTGGGGACTCATGGGAACAGGAGAGAGAAGTGGGAAGGCTTCGGGCTGAAAAATACGAGGCTGAGTGAGTCCCCATGTGCTGAACAAACAAATCACTGCTCTTTTCTTACTCAGCTCTGCAAACACTGGGTGCCCGTTACCCTCTCCTCCAAGGACGGGGTTGGAGGACATTCCTCTGCACAGTCTGTATGTCTCCAGAGAAAAGTACTGCAGATAACAATGTTATATGCTTTTCCACCCATCCTATCACCTCAGGTGAAACTAATCAATACATCAGCCCGTCGCAGAAGTAGTATACCCAGTCATCAGTTTTAGGACTCATTTCTAAATATATATAGCCAGGAAAGGATTATTGAGAAAGCCTCCAATATGAAAGACCACAAACAAGGTAGGGATATTTAGAATGAGAGATACATGTATATCAAGTTAAAAGACATGTTCAGAATATGAGAAAATGCTTTTAAAAACCTACAATATTCTCAGAGTAATAGGCTACGGTATTATTCCATTTCTAAAATATGAACGGGAGGTGATAGACAGGGTTTGGAATGAGCTCATGGGAATAAATATGATGAATTCTAAAAAGGACTAGAACAGCTTGAAGGGGAAACCAATTAAATATTCCAGAACATAGGACAAAAGTTGAGGTGAAGATTGATAATAGAAGAGAGTGCTTTAGAAAAGAAAAGAAAATGGCTAATGGTTTTTCAGAGACCAGAGAATCCCGAGGGAAAAGGTTTGCAAAGAATGAAATCAGGGACATTTCACAGTACACTTGCTTCTGGATCGAAAGTGTCCACTGAGTCCTTGGCATCGTAAAGAAACATATTTTCACTAAGGTGCATTCATAGTAAAATGTAAGACACTGTCAGATAAATTAAAATTAAGGAAAAATTTTCAAGGGAAAAATAAATGTCATATACAAAGGGCAAAGAACCTTAAGGGCACTAAATTCCTCCAAAGCACCACAAGAAGCCAAGAGATGAACTAAAACATTTTCAAAATCCTGAGGGAAAATGAATTTTAACCTATAATTGTATCACCAGATTAACTGTTATGTAATTATGAAGACAGGATAAACCCTTCTGAGACTTCAAATGAAAAAAAAAAATCCACTGTGAATTCTTTCTTAACAAACAACTGAAAGACTTCTTCCACCAGAAAGATCAAGAAATAGAAAAAGAAAAGAAAAGAAAAGAAAAGAAAAGAAAAGAAAAGAAAGGAAAAGGAAAGAAAACAAAACAAAACCATGAGATTCTTTCAACTCAGATGAAAGGAGAAAGAATTTTCCAAAATGTCAGCAAAAAAAGTTCCAATAGCAGTTGGCAGCAGGCAAGCAAAGTGACCAGGCACTTTGGAGCAAGATGGAAAGCTCTAGAGAAAATTCTCATAGGAATGAGGAGATGGAGAGTCTTGTGTGATGTGTTGCATATAAATGAGAAGAATTTCAGAGAGTCACAGAATTTGTGCAAGTTCATGATAAGTACAGTAAAAACATAAGCAAATGAAAAGTCTAGGCATTGCTAGTTCTAAGGAAAGCAAAAAAAAATTCTTTAACAGAAGAGACAAGTAACAAGTGTTTGTTATTTGGTGTTGTCATGAAAATACATATTCATCATAAAGCTGAATATCAATTTAAGCAGATTTAGTCTGGTAGTGTTTTTGGAAGATAGGAGGTAGTGATTTCCATGGTTGAATGGAACAGGTAGGTAAAGAAATAGTGGTATAAGTGTGTAAATACTATATAAATATCACGAGGAACACCTAAAAGACTTTAAATAGATTACCCTGGAGAGAGTATAATGGAGACTAGGAAAGCAGAAAACTGGTATTTCATTCGCAGCTTCTTCGTACTATTTTCCCTTTTAAACAACACTCGTATATTAGTTTTTTGAAAACAACCCCAAAGAGCTACTTACTACTCCTCACATCAAAAGACTGGAATACTTGAGGTGCTCGGGTGGCTCAGTGGGTTAAACATCTGACTTCAGCTCAGGTCATGATCTCGCGGTTCATGAGTTTGAGCCCCACATTGGGCTCTCTGCTGTCAGCACAGAGCCCTCTTCGGATCCTCTGTTCTCCTCTCTCTTTCTGCCCTTCCCCTTCTCATGCACATTGTTCTTTCTCTCTCAAAAATAAGTAAACATTACAAAAAAATAAGAAGGACAGGAATACCTGACCAGATCACATGGCCATGTTTCTGCCTCATTTATATCACTACGACATAGACGAGCATCCATTTTCAGTGTTTCTTAGAGAAAGACACTCTGGCTTAGGCTTTTTTATCCACAGGTTATGTTGAAGTAACACTAACAAAGATATTATGTACAAAGGGAAATACATTTTAAAAAACACACGTGCATGCAACATTTTCTATTGATATTCACAAGCGCTTCCTGTGAGATTCACTTGTGCAGTCAAACACTGGAATGTTGTATCAATACTATAGTTAAACTTCAAGGAGCAATTTATCAGCAACGTTGTTCTGGGGATGCGCCCAGTGACTTATAGTTGTAACCACCCTCCTCAGGAGTTTCCGCTACTAAGTCACCTTTGTGTACCTTGGATTTATGCCAAGGTAACACCGTGAGGTGGTTTTAAAGCCTTTCCCTGTGAAGCCTGCTGGGCTGATGTCTGCAGAAAATGATTCATAGGTCATTTACACTCTTTATGTGGAGACTGAACAACTTTATTTAAAGACGTTTCTTTCTATTTATCTTTTTGGAAGTTCACATGTCAGTTTTTTGCCCACTGACACAGGCTTTTGAAATACTTCTGCAGCCGGCATTTCAGTCACTGTGAACTCACCCACCAGATCATTTGGAACACTTTAAGATGAGGCCAGCACCCACACCTCGCTGGGAAAAAACTCACTACTTAGTAAAAACAAGACAATAATGTCCTCTATTTGCCCTCTATTTCTCCCCTGTTTACTCCCCTGTTTAGGTCCCTCTGCATGGCGGGCAAATCAGGCTGCTCAAACCCATGGAGATGTTTTGATCAATTATAAATGAGTTTATGGATTTAAAGCATTTTATGTTTTGGGTGATCCTTTATTCTTTGTCTAGACTGGAAGAGATCATGTTGTTATTATTACCACCGTCACCCTTGCTTGCAAGTGATGGAAATCCAACTCAAATCAGCTTAAATAAAAAAGGGGGAATTACCTTTGAGAATGTGAAAGTATTGGGGTGCGTGGGTGGCTCAGCAGGCTAAGCATCCGACTCTTGGTTTCGGTTCAGGTTAGGATCTCCCAGTTCGTGAGTTCAAGCCCGGCATCTGGCTCTGTGCTGACAGTATGGGGCCTGCTTGAAATTCTGTCTCCCTCTGTCTTTGTCCTGCCTGCTCTCTACCTCTCTCTCTGAAAAATAAATAAATAAGCATTAAGGAAAAAAGAATGCGAAAGTATTTCATAGAAACAAAGAACAAGACAAAACCTGGGCTCTGTAAAACATACCTGCATATTTTTTTCTTGCTGTATCATTTTTTACTTTTCTTTTGAGAAAATCGTTTTGGCTTTTCTGGCCCGTAGCAGAATTACTTTCCTTTTCATGTTGACCAAGTTTATAGGAGGAAATATAGTATCATATTTTATTTTGATTTGCATTTTTATTGTTAGTGAAGACAAACATATTTTCTTATTTATCTTTTTTTTGTAGTTATTAGTAAATTTACCCTTTACTCACTTGGTCTTTTTTTTTTTTTTTTTTTGCGGGGGATGGGAGGAAGTAAGGAGTATTCATCATTTCAATTTCTTTTAAGAGCTTTTCATATTTTTGGAATATTAACCCATTTTTTGTAATACATAATCCCAGTTTGTTTGTTTGTTTGTTTGTTTATTGAGAGAGAGAGAGAGAGAGAGAGAGAGGACGAGAAAGCGGGAGCACAAGTGGGGAAGGCGGGGGGGGGGGGTGGGTGGAGAAAGAATTTCAAGCAGGCTCCATGGCTAGCACAGAGCCTGAGGTGGGGCTCGATCCCACAACCCTGGGATTATGACCTGAGCTGAAATCAAGAATAAGACACAACCAACTGAGTCACCTAGACATCCCTTCCTGGCTTCTTTGTATCTTTAGCTTTTCATGTGGTATTTAGTGTAACTAAAATTTGCAACATTTATTTTGTTTTCCTGTTATCAGCTTCTGTGTCACATCCGGGAAGTTTTCAGTCATTACATAGATACTCCTCTATAATGTATTCCAGTAAGTCTGCGAGATTTAAAACCGTTTCCATCTTAGAAGCGTCTGGAAATTACTTTGTAAGATGTGAGGTAAATAACGATCTTTACTTTGAGTTCTTTTGCTACTTGTTTTAATAATTTTACTACAAACTCCATCCTTCGAAAAGGCCATTTTATCATATTACGCACACACGTGCACACAGGCACACAGTTTAGTCCGGGGTGCCACATAAAATAGCCAGTGCCATCAAGTAGGCGTTACTCATGATTTTGTAAGTCAGAGATTGAGAAAGGGCTCAGCCAGTTGGTTTGTCTCTACTTCATGTGGCATTAGCTTGGGTGGCTACTACTGGAGGGTCCAGCAGCAAGATGTCTTCTTCCCTCACTCATCTGGTGCTTCCTGTTTCTTGGCTTCATTTCCTGTCATACCCCACAGTGTCTCATGCTCCAGAGATTTTCCACGTGGCTTAGAAATTGCACCACATGACAGCCTCGGAGTAGTTTCAAGGCTTTCATGAGGCAGGAAACACAACTTGCCAGGCCAGTCAATGGTTAAGCCCAGAAATGACACTCTGTGACTTTGGTCATACTCTACCGGCCAATGCAATCACGGAACCAGATTCAAGGGTATGGATAAATAGATTCCATTTCATTCTGGAGAACAGGCAATGTCCCATTATAAAAATGTATATGCAACAGCAGATTTTTGTGGCAGCCATCTATGGAAAACGCATTTGCATACACACACAAAGATCAGATGCACACAGACATAAACATTATTATTATTCAGGAGCATGGTATGCTATTCTTCTTATTTAATGTGAAGTATGTAGTTAAAATAATAATTATTGCATATTTGCAATGTGGGACATCTACACTTGATCTTAGCCAAAAGGCCGAGAAGCGATGCAATGGGGACATCTTACGCTAAAGCACTGAAGCAAACCTCACAGAACAGGACCTTCCTGGAGCTTATAGATTTCCACTACGATCCTCAGTAAAACTTTTATGTCTACACCATTGTACAATAATGCTTATATTTACACACTTCTATCCTATAAAAGTAAACGTCCTTATAAAAGTAGGTATATTCTGGATTGTTCTGTTCATTGTCTCTGTCTTTCCCTTTAAATTTCTCTAAAAGGCAACTTGTTATTTATATAGGACTCATTTATTTTGCAATCGATCATTTTATCCTTCAAAATTCCAGCAAAAAAGAGAAGGCGTGCTCAAAGAGTTTACTGACGACAGTTTGATGGAATTGTGACTATAAAAAATGAGCAAGGTTAAGGGAAGCCCAAAAAGATGGGGAAGGACACAGGGACCAGGGGCACGGAGAGACCATTACCACCACTTACTTAGCCTGCGGGGATAAGAGGACAGAAAGCCCAGAAAGCACTGGGAGCCATGAACAAAGGTCTGTCTTTCAGAAGCATTAAGGACAGCACCAGCTACACTAGAAGCACAGCTGAGGGAATGGGGTGTATATCCTGGCCTTTCTTCCTTTGGGCCTTTCAGTCTCTTGCCAGTACTTCCCGTCGATAATCCCAGCCAGGAACTGGAGGGCAGGGACACCTATATGAGGGAGTCAGTGGCGTCAAAAGCACAGATCTGATCAGAGGATCGCCACGAGTAGACCTTGGGGAAAGCAACAAATGGAGAAACACCAGCCAATACCGTTCCAATGGCAGTTGATCTGGTAATCCCACTTCTGGGTCCAAATCCAAAGAAATTGGAATTGGGATCCTGAAGAGATACCTGCACTCTCATGTCCATTGTAGCATTATTCTCAAGAGCCAAGATGTGAAAACATCCTCAATCAACGTTCAATGGATAAAGAAAATGTGGTATATATACCGAGTGTTCAGCCTCAAACAAGAGGGAACTATTTCCGTTCACTACAACATGGATGGGCCTGGAGGACGTTGTACTAAGTGAAATAAGCCATACACCGGACAAATCCCTAAAGAGCCCACTTTTATGTGAAATCTAAAATTGTTCCACTCAAAGACGCAGCAAACAGAAGGGTGGGCTGGACAGAGGAGGGACATGGAGGAGGTGTTGGTCAAAGCCTAGAAAGCTTTAGTTACGCAAGAGGATTTTTGTTTTAAGTTATTTTTTAAAATGTTTTTATTTATTTTGGAGGGTGGTGCAGAGGGAAAGTGGGACAGAGGATCCCAAGTGGGCTTTGCACTGACAGCAGAAAGCCTGATGCCAGGCTCAAACTCATGAACCGCAAGACCATGAGCTGCACCTAAGTCAGACGCTTAGCCAACTGAGCCAGCCAAGCGCCCCTACACAAGATGATTAAGTTCTGGACATCTAAGGTTCTGGACATCTGTGACTATAGATAACAATATTGTATCGTGTACTTAAATATTTTCTAGAAAGCTAGGTCCTATGTTAAGTGCTCTTACCACTAAATATTTAGAAAGAAAGAAAGAAAGAAAGAAAGAAGAAAGGAGAAAGAAAGGAAGAAAGAAAGAAAGAAAGAAAGAGAAAGAAAGAAAGAAAGAAAGAAAGAAAGAAAGAAAGAAAAAGGAAGGAAGGAAGGAAGAAAGAAAAAAAAAGAAAAAAGAAAAGAAAGAAAGAAATAGGTGGGAGGAAACTTTTGGTGGTTGTAGTTATGATTCTGAGCTTTGTGGTGATGGTTTCATGGGTGTATACTTACCTCCAAATTCATCAAATGGTGTACGTTAACTATGCACATATTTTTGTATGTCAGTTGTGACTTGATGAAATGGTTTTGCAAACATGCAGACACACACCGATCAGAAGCTACAAAAATGATGGGGCGCCTGGGTGTTTCAGTCAGTTAAGCGTCCAACTTCGGCTCAGGTCATGAATGATCTCGCGATTTGCGAGTTTGAGCCCTGCATTGGGCTCTGTGCTGACAGCTCAGAGCCTGGAGCCTGCTTTGGATTCTATGTCTCCCTCTCTGCCTCTCCCCCACTTGTGCTCTGCCTCTCTCAGTCTATCAAAAAAATGTATATATAAACGTAAAAAAAACTACAAAATGAATTAAAACAAACAAATGTGCTGCAATCCATTCTCTCTTGTTTTCTAAGGAGATGGATGCAAATGATAATAATTTTGCCTTTTCCATCTTTGATAGTGAAGATTAAGATAAATTGAAAGAGGGGTGCCTGGGTGGCTCAGTCGGTAAGCGTCGGACTTTGGCTCAGGTCATGATCTCGCGGTTCATGAGTTCGAGCCCCGCATGGGCTCTGTGCTGACAGCTCACAGCTTGGAGCCTGCTTCGGATTCTGTGTCTCCCTCTCTCTCTGGCCCTTTCCGTCTCGAGCTCTGTGTCTCTCTGTCTCTCTCTCAAAAATAAATAAACATTAAAATTTTTTTTTTAGAAAAAGATAAATTGAAAGAGTGGTAATGGTAATAATAAGCATGCTTGTATTTTAGTTTGGGGGTTTCCATCAGTTCCATGAACTGAGGTGTTTCATCTCCATTTCACAGACGAGTTGCTACAGTTCAGAAAAGTTAAGCAACTCACCCAAGATTATACGAGTCAGTAAAAGTCGAAGCCAGGAACTTAGTCTGAATCGATCTGATTCCAGGGTGCTGACTCTTAACCATTATGCTTTTGTGCCTCTTTAAAAATTTTCTTGTCCAGTTGCATTGATTCACTCTTTTTTTTTTTTTAATCCTTATTTTTGAGAGAGAGAGAGTGTGTGAACAGGGAAGGGTCAGAGAGAGAGAGGGGGAGACACAGAATCCAAAGCAGGCTCCGGGCTCTGAGTTGTCAGCACAGAGCCAGATGCGGGGCTTGAAACCACGGACGGTGAGGTCATGACCGGAGAAGTCGGATGCTTAACCAAGTGAGGCGCCCCATGCATTGATTAACTCTTAAGCAATTATAGTGAGAATGAGACTAGACAGCGTGTTTGGTTATTTGTTGGGCGGTGGAGCCTTGAGCATTTCACAGTGAGCCATGATGGGAGCTCTTTGTTCCACAAAGACCTGTTTGAACACATGTAGAAAGAACCATTTTGTTACCGTATATATACAAAGTAGTTTTTTAATCAAAGTAAAATTCTTAGTTGAGTTTGAAATTCACCGACTCTCCCAACCTCAATATGCACTGATTCTGTTTTTTTTTTTTTTTCTTATTGACTAAATGCCCTTCAGTATCTGTTTTGTCAGCCTCTCTACTAGGCATAGGGTCTCATGTTATAAATTACAGCAGCAGAAATCTCTATCATTGACACCCTATTTTGAGCTGGGAGATTATTTAACCTCTTCTGATCTCAGTTTGCTTGGATGGGAAATCAGGTTAGTTTAAAGGCTATTCTAGATTCAACATTCCTTTATTCCTTTGGGAGCCTGTAGATGTGAAGGAGAGTCCACTGAGTTAATTCTCAGGTACCTCTCAGCTAAATTTGGAGGCTTTGACTTTTAGACATATTCCAGGCACCTGTCCTATGCCGTGTTCTTGTTTATGTTCAAGTTCATTAGAACATGGTCTCTGAGGGGCGCCTGGGTGGCTCAGTCGGTTAAGCGGCCGACTTCGGCTCAGGTCATGATCTCACGGTCTGTGGGTTCGAGCCCCGCGTCGGGCTCTGTGCTGACAGCTCAGAGCCTGGAGCCTGTTTCAGATTCTGTGTCTCCCTCTCTCTCTGACCCTCCCCCGTTCATGCTCTGTCTCTCTCTGTCTCAAAAATAAATAAACATTAAAAAAAATTAAAAAAAAAAAAAAGAACATGGTCTCTGAAAATTTCAGTCTGATTACCCAGAAAATAAGAGAGATTTTATCAAGAGAAAGATTTTATCATATCTTACTTTCAAATATGTACATAGGTACATCTCTCTTCCATAAATATAATTTATACATATATTGATGTGACTCCAATATATATTCTGTATTAACCAAATATTCAGTTGTTAAGGCTTGAAGTTATAACCATTTTCTGGGAATTGCAGTCATTGATAAAAAGGACTCTGGGATGCATTAAACACAGCAAGTAATGATATTTCAGTGCATGAATAGTTGTCGTAGGTATTCTGGAAGCTGCCTTTTCCCCCATTTTTATATTTATGGAGATTCTTGTCAACAAACACTTATTTAATTCCTGTAACTATCCATTACAAGAACCTAGGAAACTATCTGATGGTGCATCTGATATACATTTTTTTTCTATTCAATTTCCCTGGAATTCGATAATTATGTGTATATCTGCTTATTCATTAATTCATGCAGCCTCTATACCTTCAGTGAAAAGGAGAACTGTAAAAGCCGCTATTGTGATAATTTGCATCTCTCTCTCTCTCTCTCTCTCTCTCTGACAATCCACATCTTTTAAACAAAGCATTATATACATGGCCAGGATGTGTTTTGTCTTTCTCTTTCTTTTAAAATTCAGATTATGAGCTGCATCAGTTTATCCAGATTTAACCTTGTTTGCGACTCTTGCGACTTATAAAATTGAAAGTGATGTGAAACCTGGAAACAATTAAAGTTCATCTTGTAAGTGACAGAAAACATCACGGAGGCTTCAATTGCTTCTCTCCCACTGTTAGGGAAATAGAGTTGAAGATGTGCTTTTCTACCTCTGATTGGTGTGAGTAACTGAAAGTGAAAGATTATTTAGCCTACAGAACCTTAATGGAGCAGTTCAGGATTTATTATGTAAAACGCTACCTTAAAATAGTATACTTTAGAATGGTTTTGCTTTAATAGGTGGGGGGAAAAATCAACCTCTAGGCTTTAACACTATTTTGTTTGAAAATTTGCAGTCTTCCTGCCTCAGTCATACATGGCTTTTAAATTTTCCTTTAAAAAGGTGCAACTTAAAATGTTGCATAATAGGATTTTCTTTGTTCCAGCTGTGATATCAGGGAAGAAAAAGGAAGAAATGCATGATATGGCTTAATCCTTTTTCTAAGACAACATTACTACATCTGCCTAATTTTCGAAAGGTTCCATTCATGTTTCAGAATATATTGTCTCTTTTCCCTTCTCCCAGTAATCCTGAGGAATTCAAGTGGCGTTAGTCTGTAGGGAGGGTCCATAAACTAGATGTAGCTCCTTTGGAAACATATGTTGCATTCTTCTGCATGTGATTATGATAAAAATGCCAGACACTGTTCTAAAGTGATTATAATAATAACTCGTTTAACTATAACAAACCTAGAAGAGAGGGACTCTGATTATCCCTCTTTTACGGATGACAAAATTGACACTGTGGAGGTTAAGTGACTTGCCCCCAAATAAAACAACCACTATGTAACAGAATCTCGCTTGAACCCAGGCCGCCCGGCTACAGCGGCTGTGTTCTTGGGCCCTCCGCCAGGCGAACTTTTCACCAAGTACAATTTTTATTCTATTTTTTTAGGCTATCCACAGTTCCCTTTTCTTTCACTGGTTGGACAGATACAATTTCTTGTAGAAGATCCGTTTGCTTTGCTTTATTTGTTGTTTATGTATTTGCTTTGTACAGTAATGGGAAGTAATAGTTTTCATTTGTTCAGTAGATGTGAGTTTTGGGCTTGGACAACTTGCTAAATCAGGGATTGTTCCTTCTCCTTGTGTTCAGGCTGTTCTAGGTCTTTCTCGGAGCTTCCTTTTTCACTGCATCAGCTGCCCGTTCCATCTGTTGTCCTTCTAAGTCACTTTCCTTCTGAATTCTTATTTCCCCTCTCCAGTGTCTCTGTAGTTAACTTTTGCTTAAATGTTTCCTTGAGGCCATTCATTCCTATCCAGTCAGTAGAAGGAAATGTGACATGTTAAGTTAGTTTCACTGGCATAAGCACCAGGGAAATATGTGGGTTCTGAGCTTCAGAAATAGGTCTGATTGTGGACCTCAAAGAGAAATATATGCTGAAGTTGACTTTTGCCAAAGGCTGAGCTCAACATGGGTTTAATGAATTTTTGAATTAAAATATCAACCCGTTAAGAGGAAGACACATTTAATTATACGAGTTTAAATGAATGTAATGTTCCGGGGTGCCTGGGTGGCTCAGTCAGTTTAGCATCTGACCCTTGATTTTGACTCAAGCCAGGATCTCAGGGTTTGTGAGTCTGAGTCCTGAGTTGTGCTCTGCAATGACGGCATGGAGTCTGCTTGTGATATTCTCTCTCTCTTTCTCTCTCTGTCCCTTCCTTGCTCATTCCCTCTCTCTGTCTCTCTCAAAATAAATAAATAAACATTAAAGAGTTAATGTAACATTCCACTGTCGAACATTTGGGAAGATAAAGAGAATACAGATGGTTCTCTTTTAGTATAAATATAAGACAAACTCGTATGTTAATGGAGAGTCTGCAGAGTCAGAAGCATGAGAGAATGAAATGCTGAAACACAGAAGGAATAGCTAGCTAGCTGGTGGGATAGTAGAATCTGTTGTTACAGTGACAAATATAGGCTTCCTCTGACAGCCAGATCTCGATCATGCCCCAAATTTGGCCTTTAAGCCTCAACCGTTGTTTAGACTTTGTCAAAATCCCAAGGTGGTGATACAGTGATATCTGAAGTGAGAAAAGGCAGTGAATCGTTGCAATGAGTTCATGGGTCCTACAACACTCCAAAACAGGCAAAATTATCAGGGATTATAACATTACAAAGGTTCATATAAGGAATAATGACAGAAGGAAGGCCTGGCCAGCAGCCATGACTGCATAAGACAAAATCACCAATGGGCAGGGCTTTTACTTAAAAGGGTCAAGACGAGGGAGACAGTAGGGAAGCAGGGCATTAGAGGGTGATTACTTAAAGTAGTAAGTCAGCAGATAGGGAGGAGACAATCCTTGGAGGCCCCAGAACTCCTGGCTGTCAGAATCCCAACATATCACATGGACCTGGAAAGTTATGTGGAGGGGCCCCAGTGGCATCACTCTAGGAACAGAGCAAGAAGGGAAATATGTCAGGAAGGGAATGAAGCCTGGGCTTCAAGTCTAAGCTCTGCCCTTATAGTTTGGTGCCCTTGGGCAGGTCACTTGGTTTCTTTTCTGCAAAATGAGAATGTAAGAGACTATGTCAGAATATTTTTATGAGAAATATCTAAGGGTTATGTGTTATTATGCTTAGAATGTGCCTGGAATATCAATATCCAGTATAAGCAAATATATTATCTTTGAGGCTGCAGTAACTATATATATATATATATACACACACACACACACACATATATATATTTAACAATATATAACACATACATAATATATGTTAATATATAATATATAATAATATTATATATAATATATATAACATATAAAATGTATAATATATGTATATATATATTTATATATGTATTTATCCCAATTCTGGAAGTTGGGAAGTCCAAGATTAAGGTGTCAGCATGGTGTTCTGGTGAAAGCCTTCTTCCTTCTTCCACCTTCATGGCCGGCTCCTCATTTCTGGGTCCTCACAGAATGGAAGGGGCTACCCACCAACTTGACATTTCTTTTATAAGGCACTAATCCTGTTCGTGAGGGCTCCACCCCCATGACCTAAGCACGTCCCGGAGGACCTACCTCCTAATACTATTATCTTTGGAGGTCAGGATTTCAACATATGAATTTGAGGGGACACAAATATTCAAACTACAGCATATATGCTAGCATTATTGTAAACAGTAGGTTATGTGAAAATTGAAGTAAGGTGAGCTTCAATGTAAGGACTAGAGGTAGCTAATTAGAATAAGAAGTCAGCATTCTTTGGAGAAATGCAAGAGGAAATGCAAGAGGAAAGATACTGAGAGGGTGAAAAAGAGGGGATCCAGCGAAATGGAGCAGAGGCAAAGGGCACTACATGATTATTGTAATAAATATGATTTTCCTGAAGTCACTTTTGGGAGTTGGGATGGTATACAAGACTTTCACATTGTTGGAGTTATTTAAGGTAATTCCAAGTATTCCTCAAATACTTAGCAAAGCCTGGTAGCCATACAAAGGCCTTTTAGGGGTGTGTGTGTACGTGTGTGTGTGTGTGTGTGTGTGCGCACATTGTATGTGTATATAAATCAAATAAAGAAGGTGAGTCCACATCTGGGTTGATGGGATAAAATAAGAACAGTACACTTTGAAGAAGAAGGGCAGAAATAACTAATTCATCCTAGGAGGGAACTCAGAGACAGCAAAGACTTTCAGATTATAAAATTCCAGGAAATGGAAAGAAATTTTGGAAAAGGCATTATATTTCAACATTATCTAGATCTGAAAGAGCAAGCAAGGTGAGCCTAGATAATATTTGGGCCATAATTAATTTAACAAATATTTATTAAGAGCATCCTCTATGACAGACATTTTGTTGATCTTGGTAATAATAATAATATATGTAAATATATTTTGAATACTTAATCATGTATGAGGGAGAGAAGAAAATAGACATTGAAAATACAATATAGTATGAATAGATGAAAGATAATTTTACTCTGCCTAATGAAGGAAAGTTGACCTTCTAGACCAGATGATAGAATGCTGACTTTTTTATCTCAAATATGGAAATGAGTCACTCAGATGGGTAAGAGAGCAAAAAGGATATTCAAGGACTAAAAATCTACAGATGAACATATGTGAAAGGAAAAAAAGGAAAAAAGGAAAGAAAGAAAAGAAAAGAGAAAGGGAAAAAAAGGGAGAAGGTAACAAACCGTAAGAGGTCTTATGATGGAGAACAAACTGAGGGTTGATGGAGGGAGGTGGGTGGGGGGATGGGCTAAATGGGGGAGGGCACTTGTGATGAGCACTGGGTATAGTTTATGAGTGATGAATCACTAAATTCTACTCCTGAAACTCACATTTCACTATATGTTAACTAACCAGAATTTAAATAACAATTTGAAAAAAAAAAGAATAAAAAGTTGCCATTCTAGGAATGGCAAACTGTTGGGAAAGATGCAAAAGAAAAATAGCAGCAGGAAATGTCTTATGTTGTAAAGAATCTCTTGTAACATGGGAAGGAATTTAATTCAAAATTTTTGACTGGGGGAGGCCAAGGCAGATACCGACCTGGACAGTATCTAATTGTCCTATAGGATAACCTGTTGTTTCAGGGTTATGGGCTTTCATTGGCCAGGCAATTCCAAGGTATGATGCTTAAACAAAATGGATTCAGAGTCCGTAGACTTAGCCTACTTGAAAATATGTCGATTCCTCTCTCTACCCCTCTCCTTCCAAGTGATATTTTCTGGGAGCTGGACCTGAGCATTTGCACTATTGACAAATACCACCATTGTTCTTCGTGCATGATAAAGTTTGAGGATTATACTTTCGGGACTATTCAAAGAGCAGACCTGTCATCTTCACTCCCTGAGTGAGGAGTTTTCTGGAGGCAGGGAGCAGCAGGGGGGGCCGAGCTGAGCTGTGAGATATGAACAGTAAGTGACCTGGTCAGTTTTGCCCATTTGAAACATCACTGCTCTGTTGAAACAACACACGCCTAGAGGCAGAGAAGCAGGTTGGCTGATAAAAATCGTGTATTATAAGGGTTTAAATTAAGATGTTTATGTGTTTGCTGAAATATTCAGGTCTTTTCATAACTGATTAGTCTGTAGCATATCTTTTCATAATGGAAAATAAAGATTGATTTTATAGCATTTGAAAGAAAGTTCCTGAAGTCACCTCTTGTTTATTAATTGTATAATAATTTATTTAGGGTTGTCAGTGGCTATTTCAAAAGTTTATACAGTAAAGCTCAAGAGAGCTTTTCATATTTTTCTAAGGCTTCCATAATCCTAGAAAATAATTTCTAATTATTATTAATAATAATAATTTGTATTGTGTCACTGTGAGCACCATTTAGTGAATTCCTAAAATGTTTATCCTTAGAAATAGGCTAAATACTTTAACAATTAACATTAGTTCTTATGTCATTTTAATCCCACGGAATGATAAACCGTGATATTTTTCTCAAGTAAGATATGATTGTTAGTTTTAAGCGCTATCATAATCCATATCATATGTAGCAACTAAAGAATGAACATTTACTTACACAGTCACCATTTAAGCCAGGAGTGGATGCTTCTGAAAATTTTATACTGTTTGAGGGAAAGCATCTTCCAAGACACCTAAGATGTTTAAAAGCCTGTATTTTTAAAACATGGCTGGAGATGAACAAAAAAATAATTAGAGGCAGAGAGCGTGAATTGTTGGGATAAACTGACCTCAGACTGATCTGAGCACATCCATTGAACCTGGGAGACTGTCATCTGAATGGCCAGCTCATCTGAATGTGTGGGGTCATGAGACTAAGCCAAAGATCTTGCATGATGAGAGACCAAAGAAGAAATCCGTCCATAAAGTTGGAACCAGAAGGGTGATGTCTTTAGCGGGTGAACTTGGCAGAAAGGGGAAAACAGACCACATATACATGGGAACTTGATATATATGAGGGAAGTGAAATTTCTAATGAGGAGAAAAGATGGCTGTTCAGTAAATCGAGATGAGTATTTGGCTACCCATACTAACAATAAAAATAGATCCCTACCTCATGCTACACACAGAATTAAATTAAAGACGGAGTAAAACAAATGTAGAAAGCTAACTTTCACACATTTTAAAAGAATATATAGAAAAAGAGCTTGACAGTGACCTGGGTAAGGATTTTTTTTCAAGAGAACATAATAAGCAAAACCGATCTAAGTACAAGATTGAATAATGCAACCATAGTAAAAGCGAAAAGTCTTTTTTAGTATCAAAAAATGCACAGAGCAATAAAACAAGACAAACACTGAGACTGTACTTGCAACAGATGTAATGTATGGATGTTTTATAGGTTTAATAATTAGAATGTATTTTTTAAAAACCACAATAAAAAATTCTTTGCATCAAATCGATGGTTCAAGAAGAGTCATTTCAGGTAAGAACACACATCCACAGGCAATACACATATTAAAACAAGCTTAGTTTTGTTAGTAATCCAGTTGATGCATATTAAATACAGATTGGGATAACATTTTACACCAACCAGACTGGCAAATATTGCAAAATCGGACGACAGTAGGTGTTGGAAAGAATGTGGAGAGACAGAGACTTGCTAAGAAATGTTTACTTATTTATTTGGCAGTGAGGGCAAAAAGAGACAGGGAGAGAAAGAATCCCAAGCAGGCTCTGCACTGTCAGTGGGGACCTGATGTGGGGCTTGTTCCCAGGAACCATGAGATCATGACCTGAGCCAACATCAAGGGCTGCACACTTAACTGACTGAGCCACCCAGGAGCCCTGAGAAACAAACTTCCATACGTAGCTGGCAGGAGGGCCCCTTGGTACAACCACTTTGAAAAATATGTGTCTTAGTGACATTGAACACACACAAGCCCTATGACCCAGCAGCTCTATTCCTGGGCATACATACACCCTGGATACACTATCCATTTAAGGACAACTGATCCTGTAGGCCAATATTAAAAATCCCGCTGTCGTTTAAACTTTACCCATTATAATTGCTTATTTTAAGCTAAAGTTTTCAGTTCTCAGAGAAAGGTGTAGTGCAGAATTAAATTTTATTTTCATGCCACTTTATTATTGTATGACTTTCCTGGAATTTTTTTTTTTTGAATAAGTTAAGCATAAGAAGAAACCTTGAATTTTTAATTGTATAGATTTTGGCTTAATCACATGCCATGTTATACACTTGTAAAAATTATTTAAATGATTAATGTGGACCTATCCGAAAACAAATTTCTTTCCTTTCCTCTTTCCCTACCCAGAGACATTTTCACAAAGTAAATTTCTGGAAATTCATCACTATTTCCTTGTTTTTTATTATTATTGTGGGGCTTTCACATTTTTCACAGTGATGCCAAAAAAATGAATGTCGTTGTAATCAAATTATCAGGTAGGAACACTTATGAAAACTATCAGTGACTTTTCAGTCCTTCAGAATGTAAATTGATAGTGAAATGCGGTTCTAAGGGAGCCTGCTAGCGGAACAAAAATACGATGCCGCCTTACTTTCATTCAACAACCTTTAGTTCTCATTTCATAATGTTTACCTTAGAGATCTAAGTCACAATATTTTTCTTGAGTGAGATTTCATTGTTAAACACACCGTAATGAGAAGTGTTGACATTTTATGGAAAACCACTCTATATTGCTAATCTGCTATGAATATTGCTATGGCAGTGGGGAAAATCTGTCAAAATGAGTTGGACTGTGTTCTGTCTTGATGCAAAAGAATAACTTCTCACGGTTCAAGCCCTTATTTAATTACAATTCCAGAATAAGAATTGGTTGTCTTTCCCCCTATGCCTTCTGCCACTTGACTCGTTTTCGTTCTTTGAATCTCAGGTAGGATGTTTGTTCCTTCCTGGGAGAAGTCTCCTTTGTGTCCAAAGTCAACATTAGTTGCTGTGTGTTTCTTGGCCACCTGTCCTCTTCCTCCATGACATTTCTAACAATTGTACACTGCTTTTCCAGGAGTCTACATTCCATGATAAGTAGGGCCACGTTTGTTTGTTTACTAATATGTTTACATATTTAACTTACAACGCCACTTACGCACGGTTGAGTTAACCACTTAAAATCCTGGTGTTCATTCCTTGATAAAAACCTGGGAAGTTGAAAAAGATAAAGTGTGAGATTCCATAGCACTTAAATCCATTAGCTATTTTTTAAATGTTTTTTTTAATATTTATTTATTTTTGAGAGAGAGAGAGAGAGAGAGATCGTGAGCAGGGGAGAGGCAGAGAGAGGGAGAAACAGAATCTGAAGCAGGCTCCAGGTTCTGAGCTGTTAGCATAGAGCCTGATGTAGGGCTCAAACTCATGAACTGCGAGATCATGACCTGAGCTGAAGTCTGAGATTCAACCGACTGAGCCACCCAGGCACCGCCCCATTAGCTCATTTTTAAGTTTATTATTTCTACACAGACTTTAAGAAATCAAAAACTTGAAATGGACTGTTCACTTTAGAAGCACAGGTAAATGAGGTTTACAAATACTTTTCCATATTTTATATCATCAGTAAATGTGTTCCTTCAACTATGCATCTTACTTTGCACACCAGGTCCTCAGATTTCACAGTTGAGAAAGGAATAAAAACCCACAAACACAAATAACTTCTACTTTGTTAAGCGAGATGTCTAGTTTGTTTGAAGACATACAAAGTATTCTAAGAATTCCAGTGGTTCTGTTGCTTGCTCGTCATGGCACATTCCATGGAGCAGTGTTTGCAATGTGCTTTGAAGAACAGGGAGACTATAGAACAGTCAAGAAGAACCAAGACTGCATTTCTAGGAGGGAGCCACATTGTCAAAGGCAATGGATACCGGTTTCGGTATTGACTAGTAGGCCAGTTGCAATGGCTAGAGGTGAAGTTATCAAGCAGGTGGGGACCCTAATGGGTGCAACAGTTCATTGCATCTAGGGATATGCTGCCCTAAAGGAGGATGTCAGCAACTTGAAGAGAAGAAAAAGGAAGGACTTCATACTTCATGCCCATAGCACACCCACAATTTCCACTGATACACTACTCCATGGGACACGCCTCCCCAAACGCCCTACTGACTACAGTGTGTTGTGTCTCCCAGCTACATGTTGGTGCAAAGACAAAAGGAGGGAATGGTATTTGAGTAGCACTGGCTAATGCAGTCAGTGTTACCAAATTTAATTATGTACGTTGTCCATTAAATAAACAATTATTGAGCTCTGTGTAAGTGCCAGGATAAAGAGAGTTGTAATAATGAAAACACAAATGAAAACTGCCACCAGAAAGCAACAACTCAAGAAATTCACAGACTCCTAGGAGAAAAAACTCTATGACCATGATGGTAATGCATATGATAAGTGCTTATCTAACATAATGATTCCATGGGTACAGTAACCACTAGAAGTCCAAAAAAAATTTGACTCATGATATTTAAATAAGTTTTAATTCTCACTTATGATTTAGTCCCTAAAAACATTATGGGTTTTCATCTTATAAAAATCTGGGGAAAATAACCTTTAGTTCAGAATTAGTCATTACTTAAAATAAATGCAGGGTGGAGGGATGGGCGAAATAGATAAATGGGGATTAAGAGTACACTCCTCAAAAAATTAAAAATAGAACTACCCTAAGACCCAGCAATTGCACTACTAGGTGTTTATCCAAGGGATACAGGGATGCTGTTTCGAAGGGGGCACTTGCACCCCAATGTTTATAGCAGCACTATCAACAATAGCCAAAGTATGGAAAGAGCCCAAATGTCCATCGACGGATGAATGGATAAAGAAGATATCTATCTACAGATATAGATATAGATATAGATATAGATATAGATATAGATATAGATATAGACATATACACACACAATGGAGTATTACTTGGCAATAAAAAAAAAATGAAATCTCACCATTTGCAACTACATGGATGGAACTGGAGGGCATTACGCTAAGTGAAATTAGTCAGAGAAAGACAAAAATCATGGGGCGCCTGGGTGGCACAGTCGGTTAAGCGTCCGACTTCAGCCAGGTCACGATCTCGCGGTCTGTGAGTTCGAGCCCCGCGTCAGGCTCTGGGCTGATGGCTCGGAGCCTGGAGCCTGTTTCCGATTCTGTGTCTCCCTCTCTCTCTGCCCCTCCCCCGTTCATGCTCTGTCTCTCTCTGTCCCCAAAATAAATAAAAAACGTTGAAAAAAAAATCATATGACTTCACTCATATGAGGAGTTTAAGAGACAAACCAGATGAACACAAGGGAAGGGAAGCAAAAATAATATAAAAACAGGGACAGGGCAAAACTTATATAAGAGACTCTTAAATATGGAGAACAGACAGAGGATTACTGGAGCGGTTATGGGAGGGTGGATGGGCTAAATGGGGTGGTAAGGGGCATTAAGGAATCTACTCCTGAAATTGTTGCACTATACGCTAACTAACTTGGATATAAATTAAAAAAAAAAAAGATTTCACTAACGGTTATACTCAATCAATGAGCGATGTACAGAATTGTTGAATCATTGTATTGTACACCTGAAACTAATATAACACTTTATGTTAATTATTCTTCAGTAATAAAATAAAATAAATGCAAAAAGCCTAATTCTTTAAGAAAACAAATTAAAATATATTGAAGTAATGTTTTCTTTTTCTTAAATTTTTTTTTTTAATTCAATGGAGTTGACACACATTGCTTCATTAGTTTCAGATGTACAACATAGTGATTCAAATTCTCTCTCCATTCTGCCCACCCCTTCATCCCCCTTCCCTCGGGCAACCATCAGTTTGTTCTCTGTATTTACATGTCTGATTCTGTTTTTTTGTTTATTCATTTTTTCTTGTTTTTATATTCTGCATATGAAAGAAATCATGTGGTACTTGTCTTTTTCAGTCTGACTTATTTCACTTAACATAATCCCTCTAGGTCCATTCATGTTGTCACAAATGGCATGATCTCATGGTTTTTTATGGTTGCACAATATTTCATTGTGTGTGTGTACGTGTGTGTGTGTGTGTGTGTGTACACACATGATACTATATATATATGATACTATAAATTATATATAAATTATATATAATATAAATTATATATGTTATATATATAATTTATATATATAAATTATATATATTTATAGAATGCATTTATACATAATATATATGCATTATATAAATTATATATATATATATATATGCATTATATATATAGTATCTTCTTTATCCATGCACACTTAGGCTGTTTTCATTTCTTGGCTCTTGTAAATAATGCTACAATAAACATGTGGTGCATATATATTTTCAAATTAGTGTTTTTGCTCTTTGGGGGTAAGTATCCAATAGTGGAATTATTGAATCATATGGTATTTATATTTTTAGAGGAACATCCATACTCTTTTCCATAGTGGCTTCACCCACTTATATTCCCTCAAACAGTGCATGAGAGTCACTTTTTCTCCACATCTTCAACAACACCCATTATTTCTTGTCTGTTTGATTTCAGCAATTCCAGCAGGTATAAGGTGGTATCTCGCTGTGGTTTCAATTGGCATTTCCCTGATGATCAGTGATGTTCAGCACCTTTTTATGCGTCTTTTGTTCATCTGTATGTTTTCTTTGGAAATTATTTGGACCTATTCAGGTCCTCTACCCATTTTTAGCTCAATCGTTTGGGTTGTTTGGTGTCAGTTGTAGAAGTTCTTTATATATTTTGGATATTCACCCCATGTTGGATACGCCATTTGTAAGTATCTTCTTCCTCTCAGTATATTGCCTCTTGTTTTGTTGCTAGTTTTCTTTGTTGCACAAAAGCTATTTTGATGCAGTAGTGAGATTTAGTTCAATTTTAAGAATTTTAAGAGCATACTTTTCGAGGGAAATTTGATAATTTTGACGTTGACCCTACTTCACTGACATAGTTAAAAGAAACTTTTACATCTGTTTCCATTTACTTGAACATTTCTCCATTCATCCATCCCTCAAACGTTACTATCTACCACGTATACAATGAATCGCCTTTCATCTTAAACTTGGTGAAACAAGCATCTGAAGGGGGTGTATTTAAGAATACTATAACATTATTATGAAATAGTAAGCTCAGTTGCAGTTTTATTAAATTGAATAATTCAAGGAAAAAATTCTCAAGCTATTCTAATTATTTAATATGTTTTGCACAAAATCCTATAAACCACATAATTATTTTGTCCCACGTCCCTTCACAAATAAGGTCTCATTATCTCCATAGAATTTAAAGTAATAGTGATAATAATAAAGAGTAGCAAGTGTGTTGAATGTTGTGTGTCAAACAGGGTTCTAGTTATGTTTTAAATTTATACTCCCTTAATACACAAGTCATCTCTGAAGTAAGTTCTGTTATTAGTGGCATTTTACAAGTGAAGAACGTCCAGTTACACACATTTAGTTCATTTGTCTGGCATAACTCAGGCCGTGTGTGTTAAGCTGTGCTAACACCCCAACCATTCTGAGCCAGAGGCACCTCAGACCACACGGTTCTAGCTCTCGAAAATACTTACAGTAAATCCTTGTTTACGACTTTTCTCTGTGAAAGAGGTACTTACTGAATTCGTAATATGTGGCCAGCATGGTGTTCAGCCTGTCACAAAAAACTCAGTGCAGTCCTCTTCCAACAAGCTTTGCCAAGAGTAGTGAGCTAACTTCTGATCACCCCGGGTCCGCTTGTTTGGATTCCTCGGACTAAAGGTCAGTTCCTAAGATGTCTACTTTTCAATTCTTCAATGCACCCTTAGCTTACTAGGTTGAGTGCGGTAAAAATCCACAAACATGTTGAAGTGTTTCTGGTTTTAGCTTGTGTGTGTGTGTGTGTGTGTGTGTGTGTTTTAATGAGTGCAGAGCCTTATAATTTTTTGCTAATTTTGAAATGGCCCTCATACAACTTTTGAACTAGGCCTCATCAATGTTTTGGACTGAAGGTTATTTTCCTTGGAGAGACAAATAAGGAAAGTTAGAAATAAGGTCAACTAGACCGTGCTCTCAGAGACATGAAATCTTGTTTGCCTCCCTAACAAAATACTCCTCAACATGCAAGTGTCTGTAACCTCAGAGATTAATAATTTTTTTTCTTTGATTGTTTGTTGTGGTTGCTTTTATTCAAGTAATGAAAACAGAACAAAGCTGGCTGTGTTCAAACAGCAGTGATTCCGTAGTCTTTACAGATATTGTCCGAATCTAATTGGATTTTAATGAAATGATATTTCCTTTGTGATAAGTACATAAAAATTATGTTTTTAATTAACATCACAAGGTATAAGCTATAGATACCAAGTTTCAACAGAAGTAGTAATTCTTTAATGTTTTCTTCATTTAAAAAAAGACAGAAGTAGTAACAACTTGGGAGGAAAAATGAATAAATTAACTGGACAATGATTAGCCCAGGCCTTTTCATCCTGGGGCTTGGGCCAGATTGACAATGTCTATTTCTTTTTCATTTAAAACCTTATTAGTTAGTTTTGTTTTGAAATACTTTCTAAAGGATTTTTTTTCCTTTTAATATTTGTTGCCCAACTTTAACTGTTTGTATAGGATTGCAAATAAACTGAGTTCAGTTTCCATTGTGAAAATCGTTTTCAGCAATGTTCAATGTATGTAGTTAACCCTAAACCTTGATAATCAAAACTAATCTGTAACAGAATAGTGTGTTTGCCAAACATACCCGATTTTTCATATGAAAATATTATCAATTTGAGAAGAAGAATATTTGCTTCTCAGTGAAAAAAAATGTGAGGAGGGAAGGCTGTTCTAGACAACTCAGGAGAAAATAGGAAAAAAGGGCTTCTCATTGGTGTAATTTCAAAAGTGGCAGGAAAAAAACCCAACAACCCTGGGAAGAAAAAACAAAGGGCAAACTATAGTGAATCAAGTTCAGTCAGTCCTGTTGATGTTTCTGGTAGGATGGATTGCTTGTTTCTGTTAGTTATTAATTATATTTTCATTACCTATTGGTGACCTGTATGAGTGATTCATATGTGATGTATGCATTTAGTCAGGTATTAATTAACAAAATGATCACATTGCTTCATTTAATGATTGATTATGGATTTTACCTCTGTCCGTTGCATTTAAGTATACCTTATGGATACAAGTTGAAAAAAAATCTCTGATTTAGTTAATCATCGGCGCTTCTTGAAACACAGTAGTGGTTTTCAATAGGGAGGAATGTATAAGAATTTAAAAGTTTTCTCATAGAAGTGAAATGAAGAGTGTGCATCCTATTCTACAGCACCAAACAGATGGTATTCTGATAAGCTCTTTCTTGGATTAACAATTCTTCCCCCTCAGTGTCTACACCATTTAAGAAAACTAAGGGAGCATGTGGAATCAGAACATATCATGAGCCTCCATAAGGCTGAAAAGCTCAAACTTTCAATTAAAGGAGACTTCCAAATTTTTGCACTCACTGGGAATATCTGTACTTTCCTTCACTGTCTGTACAGCTTAAGTAGGCACAATTACTCAACTCTAAAAGATTCTCAGATGTGAAAGAAAAATAAACAGAAACATAATTCACATCCAAACAGTGAGAATCAGTCAAGTTCAAAGGGTTCTATTAATGAGTGTTTCAAGTATTAATGTGCAAGGATACAGATTTGTGCTTTACTTTTTTCCATAACTTTCTTAGCTAAATATTTGTCATTTTATGGCGCTTATGCTTATGCGCCATAAGTTGTTTTGTTTGTTTGCTTTTTGGTTATAGTTTTCTTTAAATCAAGGTATAATCTATATAAGTAAAATACATTAATCTTAAAGGCATAGGTTGATGGATTTTAATCTATTTGGATACTGTATAACCACCTACCAGATTGAGATGCAGAATATTTCTTGCAACACTGGAGGCACCCTATTGTCTTCCTCCAACCAGTAATCCCAAAGTAATAATATTCTTACATTGTCATTGTGGATTAGATTTGCCTTTTGTGGAACTTCCTGCAATGAAATAATACAATATAACCTTTTTGTATCGGGTTTCTCTCACTCAGCATATGTATCTGATATTCATGTATCAGTGATTTACTAACTTCATTGCTGTATAGAATTCCATTCTGCGAACATACCCTTATGAATTTATCCATTATCCATTGATGGGTATTTACATTGTTCCAAGTTTTTGTTACTATGAATAAAATTGCTTTGAGCATTCTTGTGCAGGCTCACTGGTAGACAGAAGCTCTCACCGCTATGGGAGTTGAATTGTTGGTTGAAGAGTTATTGGTAATCTCCAAGGACCAGAAAAAGAAGAAGGGAAGGAAGAAGGGGAAGAAGATGTGGAGGAAGGGAACAGAAGAGGCAGGAGCAGCAACAGAATGAGCTAAAGTTGATGGGCAGTATGGGGATTGGGTAGGGGAATTATAGATAATCACTCCATGTTGTGGACTAAACCCAGGGCTCATCCTTAGAGGTGGAGGAAAGACACAAACTGTCCCATTAAGTTAAAACTAAGGAAATGTGCTGCCTTGGAGACGCCAGGCCTGGGTTACTGGCAAATGAGAAATGTGTCTGGAAAATGGAAAACAAAACAAAACAAAACAAAACAAACAAAAAAACCTACAATTAAAGCATTATACTAGCAATAGCAGCCTTACAAGGCAGTAGTAGAAGTAAGAGTTGGGAAAAACAAAAAGGATAAAATTAGACTTCTTGAGAATTCAGATATCAAAAGAATATCAGATATGGAAGATAAAATAACTATACATGAAATGTTTAAATGTGTAACCAGATGAATTTACTATAGCCTTTTATTGTAAAAACATACATTTAAAGAGAAATTTATAGACAGGATATGACAGTACATTGCTGTTGGGTTGTAAAATGACACAGCCACTTTGGAACAAATCTTCACGGAGTCTTAGAGCTAAATGTATTCATCTCCAATGACCCAGCCATATCGCTTCTCAATCTGCCCCTGAGAAATGAAACAAACAAACAAACAAACAACAAAACAAAACAAAACAAACAAAAAAAACCTCATTGAAAGCTGGAAACAGCAAGGTATCTGTCAACTGGTACATGAATAAAAAAATGGCGCACATCCATCCAATGGAATACTACTCAGAAATATAAAAGAAATGATGATTGATAATTCAACAACATGGATGAGTTTCAAAGTATGATGATACATCGGGGGTTATCTGCGATCAGCACAAGTAGCTAGACATTTATGTAGAGGTTGGAGTAAGAAGGACTTGAGGACCCTGAGTCAGTCAGGCCAATGCTTTCACAAGTTCAAGAGTTTCTGACAAAAGACTGCATATTGGATGAGCCCATAAAATATCTCTACATGGAAACCTAGAAAATACAAGGTTATAGGGATACAAAACATGTCAATATTGCCAGGGGCTGGGGTTTTGGAGAGGGTATTCACTACTAAAAAGTCATAACAAACTGGAGAGGGTAATGCAAATATTCTATATTTTGATTGTGGTTAAGTGATTGTGTACACTTGTCAAAACCCATAAAACCGAACACCTAAGAAGAGTGTATTTTATTATTTATAAATTATACCTCAATGAACCTGACATAAAAAAGAAAATTACAAATCTTCCATCTGAGCTCTGAATTTAAGTTTATCTCAGGATATGAGTTTGTAATAATAGTTTGAAATGAATAATATAGATTTTAACATAAATCGATTATGACAGGAAAAGTATAATCTTTATAATAGATACAACCAAATCATTTGAGAAAAGTCAACATGAATTCATGATATAAACCCTTGTCAAAGAAGGAATAAAAGGAAACTTCCTTGATGAGATTAAAGCATCTTATTTCAAAAAATAAATAAAATCATATGCCAACATGATTGTAAATATGGTAACATTTGGAGCATCCTCTTTAAAAGTCTCTTTAAAAGAATAAGAGGGGGTGGGAGGGCGTCTTTTGGGATGAGCACTGGGTGTTGTACGGAAACCAATTTGACAATAAATTTCATATATTAAAAATAAATAAACAAATAAAAGTTAAAAAAATTTAAAAAATAAAAGAATAAGAACCCAAATTAAAAATATTTTGAAAAAGGGGTACCTGGGTGGCTCTTGATCTCAAGTCATGATCCCAGGATCATAGGATAGAGCCCTTTTGGGCTCCATTCTGAGCATGGAGCCTGTTTGGGATCCTTGCTCTCTCTCCCTCTGCCCTTCTCCCCCACTCACATTGTCTCTCTAAATTAAAATAACATCCAAACTTTAAAAAAAAGAATAAGAAAGGGATGACCCCTTCTTTTTTTTAATTTTTTTTAACGTTTATTTATTTTTGAGACAGAGAGAGACAGAGCATGAGCGGGGAAGGGGCAGAGAGAGAGGGAAACACAGAATCCGAAACAGGCTACAGGCTCTGAGCTGTCAGTACAGAGCCCGACGCGGGGCTGGAAATCACGGACCGTGAGATCATGACCTGAGCAGAAGTCTGCCGCTTAACCGACTGAGCCACCCAGGCGCCCTGACCCCTTCTGTTTAAGGTTGAAATGTAGGTCTTGGACAGCAGGTGAGAAATGAAAAGAAATAAAATGGAAGGACTGAAAAGAATGGAAAAAAGAGGTCATTATTCAGAGACGTATGACCACCTACCAAGGCAAGTCCAAATAATATACGAAGAGATTACTATTATTAACAAAAGAAGGCAACCCGTGAGCCAAGCATAAGTTTTGTTAAAAAAAAAAAGTACATTGCATTGCTCTATGTTTCGTTTTAGGAAGTCCAATGACTTTTGCACTTTATTCCTTTAGAAATATGAAAATAAGCATCCCACTTCAGGATGGAGGACAGAGATAATCAGAAAATATATTCAGTTAATTGAGAGATTCATCTATTTGTGAATGCCATTCAAATCCAAATATCTGTAAGGAGACCTTTATGGATATTTCTTGGACAATACGGCAGTAAAAAAAAAAAAAAAGCCACAACACGATTCAGTTTCACTGTGAAACATGTGATCTGTGACGTGGGGGGTTATCTGTAATCAGCGTGAGTATCCAGGCGCTTATGCAGAGGTCACAGTAAGGATGGCTTGAGGACGCCGGGTCAGTATGGCCAATGCTTTCACAAATTCGATTAAATAGCTGCAAGCTTCACTTTAATCATACCTTGAAAGTAGAATATAGAGAAGCCTCATCTTTTTTTAAAGTTTGTTTGTTTATTTATTTATTTATTTATAGAATCCCAGCAGGCTCTGCACTGTCAGCGTGGAGCTCAATGCAGGCCTTGAACCCACGAACCATGAGATCATGACCTGAGCTGAAACCAAGAGTCTGGCGCTTAACTGACTGAGCCACCCAGGCACCTCTATAGATGCCTCATTTTTTACATGACTTTTTTCTTCCAACAAAAATCTTCAACTATTATGAATGCTCATTTCTTTCTTGAAAGCATTTTAGCAAGAAGAAGCATTTCTTGGGCATCATGTTTTCAAAGGGAAAGAGAGTTATAAAAAGTGAAAAATAGAGTTGGTTAAGTAAGCATCCCTACAGCCCTGAAACATTGAAAGTAAACTGATTCCTCAAAGCGCTCATAGGACGAGGTGCTTACATGTAATTAGAACCATGGAGCGCGGTACCCCACCTGCCTTGCTAATGTCAGCAATGACTTGCAAAAAATACCTTTGCTTAATTAGGTAACACAATGTAGAGATCAAGCACTGGTGTCAAGAAATAGACTTTCAAATTAAAATGCGTCTTTGGAAAATAGACAACCATGCCAAGGAACATACTGGAAGAACGCGGCTGGCATCTTAGAGACCTAAGACAGTGTCATCACCTGTAACATACTAGGAAGCAGACAGAACGTTAAAAGGATGCCTTCACCAACAGAATGAAAACATGTGACTGTAGCCATCTAATAATTGTTTGTTGCATGCGTTGGAGAAGTGTGTAACACCAGGAATGCATTTATTCTGGGAAATCCTTTGGCTTCATAAGAAGAATGATTTGAATTTGAATGAGCTGCTCTTGAGAATTTTGGAATGAGTGTAATTGCTTATTTAGAATCATCACTCATAGTTTGTGATTTTGAAAGAGGCCTCGAAACTCCTCAGCTTGGCATCCCTGGCTTTCCATCACCAAATTCAACTTGACCTACTTGTTCTTCCTCTTACGACCCCAGCATCAGCTCTTATCCCCCAACTGTTTCTTGATTCTTCTGCTTAGTGCTTTGCCCAGAGTAGACTATACTGCTCCAGTTCCAATCACATTTCCCTTTTGAGGACGTGGTCAAGGTTTAGTCCTAATTCTTGATGACCTTTCAATGGCCTTTAATGCTCTTCTTACGTGCAAAAATATATTTATTTCTCATCCACATTATCCACTGTTCCGGACACTGGACAGGCAGCAGTAGTCAAAAGAGAGAGAATTCCTGTTTTCAGGGCATTCTCCCTAGCGGAAGCAACAGTGAACACGTAACAAATAAACAACCACAACATGTCAGTGTGGAAGAACTTCGGGGCAAGTAAAACAGGGATAGGAGTCAGAGGGAGAGCGTAGCAGGGAAGGAGGTCTGCTTTTTCCAGCAGTGATCAGGGACATTCTGCTGATGAGATTTGAGCAAGTAAGTGTTTTGATGGAATTGAAGGAGTACACTTGGGAGATTTAGGCCCAAGAACATTCTGGGCATAGGATGAGCACCCACAAGAGAGCTTAGCCAAGTGACTTCAAAGGAGTGAGGAAAGAACAGCATGATAGCAGGAGGTAAGGTCTGAGTTGTGAGAAGCTCCGCCATGTGGGATCTTCCGAAACTTTTTAAGGACTTTAACCTTCAGATAAAAAGTGTTGGGGGGGGGGGGCATTAGAAAGTTGTTGCAAATGCAACATGCTACAAACATGACTTGGTAACATGCTTCATATCTCGTGAACTCAAGCCAAATTCACAAGAAGATATGATGTTCAACTATTAAATTAGCTAGGGTATTATTGGCGAGACTCTGTGTTTGAACAGTGAAAAAATGATGTTTGCACTTAGGGTAGAAATACAGATAGATACACCTTTTCTAAGGAGGAAATTCTTAAATGAAACAAAATTCTCTTTTGAATAAATTTCATAAACATTTTCCTAGAATTTCATCTGCTGTGAAGTTTTTCTAGGGATAAAGTATAGGCCATGATTTATCGTTGGTTCAACATGTTTTCTACCGATTATTTAAAGGGGGAAAAACCTGAAAAATTAAGTGCCCTGTAATCAGTTAAATAATTACCACTTAATAAATTAAACAATAAGCTTTCTCTAGATGTATTGTAGAAAAAATATTTCAGTAATTTGACAGAGTGTCCCCTATATGGTAGTGAGTGAAAAAAAAATCAAACTATGGGGCGCCCGGGTGGCTCAGTTGATTAAGTGTCCGACTTCGGCTCAGGTCATGATCTCAACGTTTGTGAGTTCCAACCCTGAGTCGGGTTCTGTGCTGACAGCTCGGAGCCTGGAGCCTGCTTTGGATTCTGTGACTCCCTCTCTCTCTGCCCCTCCCCCACTCACTCTTTGTCTCTCAAAAAATAAATGTTAATTTTTTTTTTAAATCTAACTGCAAATGACAATTGATTCTAATTAAATAAAAATCAAAAAAGAAAACTTTCTGAAGGAAAATAAAATCAAACACTAATACCAAGTATTAAGACACAATCTTGGGGTGCCTGGGTGGCTCAGTCAGTTAAGTATCCAACTCTCAATCTCTGCCCCACATCAGCCCTTGGTCGGACCCTGCTTGGGATTCTGTCTCTACTTCTCTCTGCCCCTCCCTTGCTGGTGCTCTCTCTCTCTCTCTCAAAATAAATAAATAAACTTAAAAAAAAAAAAAAAAAGACATCATCTTACCCCCTCCCAAGATGGAAAAATTTGAGCTGGGAATGTAGCTGCCCAACTAGCTAGAGGTCACTTTGCAGTATACTTTACAGCAAGGTATTGCTATATGACCAACTTCTGGCCAATGATTAGTGAAGAGAAGTGATACTTGACTATTGTTTTAAAAGCAATCCACCTAGGGGTACCTGGGTGGCTCATTCAGTAAAGCGTCTGACTCTTGATTTTGGCTCTGGTCATGATCCCAGGGTCATGGGATTGAGCTAAGTGTTGCACTGGGTGTGGAGCCTGCTTGAGGTTCTCTCTTCTCTCTCTCCCTCTGCCCCTGTCCCCTGCTCACACACTCTCACTCTGCAAAATAAAATATAAATAAATAAGTAAAGAATTAAAAAATAAAAGGAATCGACCTAATATCTCTTCCTCTCCTCCAGTTCACTGGAATTAAAACTTCATGGTGGTAGGCAGTTTAGCCAACCCGAAAACAAGATGGAATCTCTGTGGGAGTAGATGAGAGCAATGTGATAGAAAGTTCTCTGGCGACTGGGGAACTACCACAGCAGCCTTCAAGTCCCTACCCAGAATTTTATGTAATAAAAAAACAGACTTTCAACTTGCTTGAATTACTGTCATGTTGGGTCTCTCTTTTAGACAATTGACCTTATCTTCTAACAAATGCACCTATCTTCTTGCTGCTTCTGTACATTTTCCAATGTTTCTACGATAAACTTGAGTTCCTTAATGAATCTAAAACGAGTGCAAAGTCAGAACAATGTTAGGATGCATGTATAGAACCACAATATCCAAAGAAAGAGAAGATATTTCTGGCCTTCAGTTTAAAAACATAATAGTCTTGGCCGTATAGAAAGTAATCAGAACAAAGAAACAACAATAAAAAACAACAACAAAAAAGTGCAATACATCATAATCAGATATCATGTGAGATGCTATTGAGGGAATTGAGGTGTTTTTATCTGAAAACTTAGGGAAAAAGGAAAGACATGATTGTTGTTCATAAATTTTGAAGGGGTGTCAAATAAGAATCAGTTAGGTGTTAATTGTACCCAATGCCCCAAGTTGAGATAAAAGGTAAGGTACTGTGACCCAGAAGGTGACACAGACAAGGAAAACCATGAGTTCCATTAGTACTACTTCACAGAAATGGAATGTCTTACCCGCAAAGGAAGTGAGAGCTGTGTCACAGGAAATAATCACTAAGAAATCGTTTGCCTGGGGCACTTGAGTGGCTCAATCGGTTGAGTGTCCACCTCTTGATTTCGGCCAAAGTCGTGATCCTAGGGTGGTGGGATTGAGCCCCGTGTTGGGCTTTGCACTGAGTGTGGAGCCTGCTTAAGATTCTCTCTCTCTTTCCCTCTGCCCCTCCTCCCCTCGTGCTCTCTCTCTTTCTCCAAAAGAAAGAAAAAAAAGAAGTTGTTTGCCTGATCACATGGATTCTGTACTTAGTAGACTATGTGAAAAATAGGCTGTGATTCCCCAACAGATTTCCGGGCATTTCAGTTTTAGATTCTCTGACTACATTAACGGAAACCATATTTTGTACTATATATGGAAGTGTAAGCTAGAGTGTTTCCTTATTGATTTGAGTATATGAACAAGTGGATTCTTTGTTCAATTTCATTGGTTACACAAGTTGACTTTAAAAATCACTGTGCCATTAAATAATCCATTTCATCGAGTTGATTAAGAGAATGTAAAGACACTGTATTGCCCTGGACAATGTAAATAATTCTAAACCCAAGTCTTTACGACATATGACACATCTCACTCTGTCTCTGTGCTCTACAATAACCTCCTTAATAAAGAGCTGCTAAGAAAACCGGAAGTGTGGTCACAGAGATGCCAAAAACAAACTCTGGAAGAACCTATGACTTGTTATCTCAAAAGAGTCACTTGTCCCCATGAGAGCAGGGCTCTCTCCACTTTACTCCTTTTTGACACCTTCCTCTCCAATCCTGGAAAGCATTTGTCTATAAAGGGATACTTACGTTGGGGAGACCTTGCTAAGTCCTTCTACAGCTAACCAGGTAACACAACCTCATGACCTGCGTTTGGATATTACTCCCAACCCTCACACCTTACTTCTACAGAATTCTCCAGCTTCTAGTGGAGTTGGTATGAACACATAACAATTATCAAACATATTGCAATGGCCAAGTATAGTTATTCTAAAACTGGGGAGAAAAGAGATAATGACTGAGCAGCTGGGTGAAGTATCTTCAGCTTCTCTGTTGGAAGAACCATTAAAGAAGGAGGGTGGAGATTAAGCAGTCCCTTGAGAGACCCAACAGAGGCAAGAGAAAACAAGCTTGGCGAACCCTGCCCTAGACATGTACCCCAGTCTCGCATTTTTATGGGCATGCACACTGAGGCAGTGACATTGCTACCACAGTCACCAGCTGTCTCGGGAGGCTCTTGGGGGAGAATTGCTCATCACCCCAACTGGCTACACACCATGGAGGAAACTGCCCTCTGCTAGTGTGAGAAGTGCTGAGACAAGACTTTGCTTCTGGGCTGGTGCTGGGTGAATGCAATTTTCTCGTAGGGTGTCTAACCCGTAATTGGATACTTGCAAAAAGCTTCTGCTGGGGATGGTGTCCATGTTGCTGCTGCTGGGCCTCATGAGGAGTGAGGAGTAATCTCGACGGGAACCAGAGCACACAGAAGACTCCACAATCCAGAGAGCTCACCACCATGTCGCCATAAAGTGGTCCTTTATCCCGCCTGCTGAGTAGAAGCTGGTAGGAAGAGATTAGAAAGCCAGTAACTATAATGGAACACAAGAGGTCACCAGGAGGAGAAAAAAACTAAGGTCTAGACAAAATAAGGTCTAAACAGAAGAAAATAGAATCATCTTGGAAAGCTTTGCTAGGAAGACATTCTTAGTTTAAATTTACTATCTGTTTAAGAAACGCATCCTACCTAACCTTGCCATTTGTGACAACATAGATAGATCTAGAGGGTGTAATGCTGAGTCAATTAAATAAGAGAGAGACAAACACCATATGATTTCACATCTACGTGGACTCTAAAAAACAGAACAAATAAATAAACAAGCAAACCGAAAGCAGAAACAGACCTGTAAATAAAGAGAATAAGCTGCTGGTTGCCAGAGAGAAGAGGGGTAAGGGAATGGGCACGATGGCTCAAAGGGAGGGCAAGATACAGGCTTCCAGTTTATGGAATGAATAAGTTACCTGAATAAAAGCTACAGCATAGGGAAAAGAGTCAATTGTGTTGTAACAGCAGTCGATGGTGATGGAAGGTAACTACATGCGTGGTGAGTACAGCATAATATTTAGAGATGTTGAATCACGATGTTGTACACCTGAAACGAATTAATATTGTGTGTCACCTATACTCACACGCACTGTCTCACACACACACACACACACACACACACACACGCATATGAAGCGCATCCTAAGACCAAAGCTTGCTGTAGTCTATACAGGTGTATCTGGTGTAGAGAGAGCAGGCACGGAGCCTTCAGAGGCTCTGAGTGCAGAGTCCAGCTGAAATCCCCTGACCAAAGGACACAGTGGAAGGAAATGTCCAGTGTGGTTCCCATGCTGGGCCAGGGACCATGTGAGCTCTGCATACAATTTTCTCTGGCCAGCCTGCCTCCTACGCGGGATGGAGCATGATGGGGATCCCACCCATTGCCTAAAGACCCTCCCAGGCTGCAGGAGCCAGTTGGCCAACTTACAAGCATCCTTTGTTAGACAGAACAATCATTCAGAGAGAGAGAGAGAGAGAGAGAGAGAGAGAGAGAGAGAGAGAGAATGCAAGGTGAGGAATGTCATAACAGGAGTAAAATGACTTTCATGAGGAATAGGAGAAACTATCCATCCAAAGCACTGTTCCTCTACTTTGAGATGTTTTAATAAACTGTAAATGAGAAAATCAAACCTTTCCAACCCGCGCACAGGGAAATGAAACCTCTCTAGTTTGGTTCACTTCACTCCAGAGGAGCTTGGCTGCCTTCATCTCTGGTGGTGCAGCACAGAGGTCCCAGGTTTTAGCGTTTGAGAGTCCAGGCATGCAGATTTAGTTCAGTGTTGTTTGACGTTCAAATATCCAGTTTCTCGACATGACATAGGGGAACTATAAGGCTGTGTTTCCTCACTGAGTGTGCGTCGACTGTCTCAGAATTCTGCCTGTGGTTGTGGAGATGAGTCTTGTAAGGGAAGGGATGGGAGGGAGCTTACACTTACCGTTAAGCTTTTAGAAAGCATAGGTTTGGGCTTTCCTATTATTGCTGTGATTTTTGGCGACCTTTGTGAGAAATCAGATGCTCAAACTGTATTTCATTACAGCGATTGTAGTCAACAGGACAGTTCCAAGCAAACCCATCAGCTTTACTGGCCAAACCAGGGGTTTCACAGTCTAGTGGTGCCACATGGCAATTAGCTACAACCAACGTCCACTGTGGAGGCCAGTGGGACATAGAGTGTTTGCCAATGGCACATACCTGGACTCCTTATTTCTTCTCTTTTATAGAAGCCCAAAGACACTGCGAGTCAGAGGGGGATGATGTTTAGCTTTCCATGTGGTGCCAGATTTGTCAAATGAGTCAAAACTGCCTTCCATTATGACCCCAATGGTGACATTTGAGTCTGAATCACATGTTAACAGATTGGCCAGGATACTGCAAGGAATAAGTTTTATCTGGTTCCAAAGGCAAAAAGTCCCGTATCACACCAGATTCATCCACTTGCAGGGATCTTAAAGACTGCCCATGTGTGTATCATACCTTTGTCACAAGGTGCCAGGGTTTGAGCCTCAACACCATTAACTTGGATGAATTTGTGACAGATGCTTGTCACTCACAGCTGTTTGTGCCTTCAAAACTGCTAGTAAATAACTGTCAAGGAATGCATGTCTGGAGTTTCAGAGAATTATGTGTTCTGTACACTCCAATGATATCCTTCAAGGGGGACTATTTTTCCTTTGAATCACATAAACTCTCATGAGGGGAAAATCAGTCTGCACGAAAGTACATAAAGAGTAACTTAAAATAGGGAATGATCAACTGGCTTCAGAGTGGCTGGTCTGGATTCCAGCTTAAGGGCAAGTCCAGAGCTAAAAATCCTGTCTCATTTTTCTACACTACACCCACACATTCTTCAGATCCGTAATTTACAGCTCTTTTCTATACTATATTAATTAATGTCTTTATCTATTACAATCACAAAATGGTGTGTGTGTGTGTGTGTGTGTGTGTGTGTGTGTTCCGTTTTGGCCTCAGAGTATGCTTCACTGTTCCCTTGTTATATTTGTCTGCTAAGGCTGCCATAGCAAATCACTGCAAAATGGATATCTTAAAAACAACAGAAATTTTTTCTCTCAGATTTCTGGAGGCTGAAAGTCTATAATCAGGTGTAAGGAGGGCCCTCGTTCCCCAAAGGCTCTAGAGAAGAATCTTCCCTTGGGTATTCCAGTGTCTCTGGCTCCAAACGTTCCTCCACCCATAGTGGTATAACTCCAATCTCTGCCTCTGTGTTCACGTGGCCTTGTCTACGTGCTCTCTCTTTTTCTTATAAAGTCACCCACCGTTGGATTTAAGGCCCATCCTAATGCAGCATGACTTCATCTTTACTAATTAATTCTATCTGTACAATTACATTTCCAAATAAGGTCATATTCTAGGATTCCAGGTAGACGTGACATTTTGTGGTCCAACATTCACCTCCATGACGAGAGTTGATATGAGGGAGTTGCCTACTTTGGGTGTTCATTTGACCTATAATTGACAGACATGAGGGGAGATAACAGTGATCCTGTGCTGCCATGATGCGATGTTGCTAGAATGTGCAAGTGAAAAGATTCCAGGATCTCATAAAGAGACCTGTAAATGCACTTGAGGAGACTCTTGAGGACAGTGGCACCTCGCCAGACTCACAGCTCCTGCTCATGTGAAATGCTGTTGAGAAAAATCTGAATTTGGAGAACAGTGTGATGTTGGAAGGTGTTACCTCTTGAAGCTGTTACATTCCAGTCCAAGATGTGCCCCATCCTGGTGTAGCCCTGAAGAACACCCATGTGGTCTATTGACTTCGCTAAGAGCAAGGGTTGGGAAATACACACACACACACACACACACACACACACACACATACATCTGAAGTTTCTGGAAGCCAAGTTTGACTTTATCTGTCTTGGGCTACCCCATTAAGAGAGGGACAGTAGCTTCTACATGTGAACTTCCGTGCCGGTAACCAAATTGGTGCAGCCAAACCTCTTTATTAAAAAACAAGCAAACAGGGGCGCCTGGGTGGCTCAGTCGGTTGGGCGGCCGACTTCGGCTCAGGTCAGGATCTCGCGGTCCGTGAGTTCGAGCTCCGCGTCGGGCTCTGTGCTGACAGCTCAGAGCCTGGAGCCTGTTTCCGATTCTGTGTCTCCCTCTCTCTGACCCTCCCCCGTTCATGCTCTGTCTCTCTCTGTCTCAAAAATAAATAAACATTAAAAAAAATTAAAAAAAAAACAAGCAATCAAACAAAAAAACAAATGGAAAACCTCACAAAGATCGGAAAACATGAACATGTATTCAACTCACGCAACTAATGTGTTTCATTTTATATGGCGTCACGTTCTGATTAAGAGGGATTGGGAAATGGGGAGAAAATAAAGAGGAAGCTCAAGAGAGAAAGGACAAACAGAAAAGGAAAGAATAAAATATAAAAGATGGAGAGAGAAATGCCTTAACATCAACTTACGCTAGAAGGATTTTAGTTGAAAAACAAAACAATTTACCATATTATCATAAAAAGTAATATCATTATATGAGTAAAATTTTACCTGCACATGAGTCATGCACGCACACATTTTCTCTCTTTCTGTCTCTAATTTAATCCTTGGGGCGCCTGGGTGGCTCAGTCGGTTAATCGTCCGACTTTAGCTCAGGTCATGATCTCACGCTTCTGTGAGTTCCAGCCCCTCACTGGGCTCTGTGCTGACAGCTCAGAGCCTGGAGCCTGCTTCAGATTCTGTGTCTCCCTCTCTCTCTCTCTCTGCCCCTCCCCCACTCACACTCTATCTGTCTGTCTCTCTCAAAAATGAATAAAGGTTAAAAAAAATAATTTAAATCTCACAACACACTGTGACCTACTTTATGTATCAGGAAATTGAAGCATGAGATTAACTTTCCCAGGGAAACCAAGCAGGTTTTCTTTCCTCATATTCTAGACTTTGTTTTTCATTACAAAGTGCTAGTGGGGAGGTAAAACATCTACTATTCAGTTCATGACCACTAGTTATATTTTATAACAGGTACTTTGGAAAAGAGTTTGGTGTTACCTGGTCAAATTGAACATTCACCTTCCCTACTATCTAGCAATCCTGCTTCTAGGAACATTCTCCACCAAGAATATGCATAGCAGTCTCGGTCATAATGGCACCTAAGTTGAAACAATCCATAATGTTCATCAATTAGGGTAACTGAGGTATGATTTGTTCTCACAGAATAGGTCTAGACAACTGTGGAAAATCCATGATCTGTATTTTATGTGCATGAGAATGGATAAGTCTTAAGGATATTAAGTTGAGGGGAAAAAAGGCCAACGAGATTTTATAAAGTTCAAAAATGAAGTCATGACTAAGGATATATTTTTAGAGTCATGTGTACTCATCAAATTATGGGAAACAAAGGAAAGAGAAGAACAAAGTGCCTTAAGGGATTACTTTGTGGTGGGGAGGTGAGAGGTAGAATTGGGAAAAGACATGGAATGTTGCAGACTGTTAACTTTGAGTTCAATAGTGGGGTCTTGGGTACTCTATAATTTTTTTGATTCTTATATACATAAAATTTGTGGAGGTTTTAGTCCTTCCTATTTTAAATAATTAAAAAAAAGTGAATAGAAGAGAATGGAGCTGACTGAGGCCACTGAAGAGACAAAGGAAGTGAGAAGGAAACTTTTTAACTGAAAGTGTAGGTTGGACACAACCTGCTGAATGAACATTTCAGGAATAAAATAAGGGGTGGAACGCACTACATTTTTTCCCCTGTTGATCCAATTATCAAATTATATGTTCAATTCTGAAGAACTCCAGATTATTCAGTTTTGACTTCAATACTTGGTGAGAATAAAGGGTTCTAATCCCAAGGGGAGATAAAAAGAATTATACTTGCAAATGGGATGCACTATAACAAACCAAAATTTAAAATAGCTACAAAAAGGAACACGAGTATGACATCCATGAGAAAATGATTTGGGCTACATGTTTGGCTATAAAGTTAGTAAAAACTGGTGCGCTCAATGAAAAAGCAATTTGTAAAGTTGAAATTCTTTGTAGAGAACGCACAAAAATTTCACACAAGGAGCTTAAGGCATCTTGAAGCTTTTATTTAAGAATGTGTGGAATGAACATTCATATGGCTGAAACATACCAGGCTGTGTTTGAGAATTGATTTCAACATACATTCTAGTTATCATAAAGGAAAAAAATCCAATAAATGTTATCTAATTTATTACCTAATTTTAGTACTTAGTGATGCTGAAATAGTCACAAAAATCCCTTGCTCTACATTTTAATTTTATTTTCAATAACTGTACTTTAAGATACCTATGCCACAGTTATCACATGGTGTATATGGCACAAGAGTAGCTAAAAAATATTTGTCAAGTAATATTTGTCAAAATATTGAATAAATGTGTCAAGTAAATAAAGGGTCTATGTTATGGAGAGCTCCATTTTACTCTGAATCTTGGGCCTGTGGATTTGTGCACTTTTTGCTTATTTTTTAGTATTTGCATCTTATTTAAAATCTGAAATTCACAAACTTATTCCCTTAAATTTTTGAAACACAGTGTTCTCTCTTAAATGTCAGTATGTACTCAGTTTTCCAGAGCATAGAACTGCCAGTGAAACTTAGGTTTCCCGGATGATGAGTGATATTGAGCATCTTTGCATGTGTCTCTTGGCCATCTGGATGTCTTCTTTGGAAAAGTGTCTATTCATGTCTTCTGCCCATTTCTTCACTTGTTTTAATTCATTTGTTTTTTGGGTGTTGAGTTTGGTAAGTTCTTTATAGACTTTTGGATACCAACCCTTTATTTGATATGTCATTTGCCAGTATCTCTTCTCCCATTCCATTGGTTGCCTTATAGTTTTGTTGATTGCTTCCTTTGCAGTGCAGAAACTTTTTATCTTGATGAGGTCCCAATAGTTCATTTTTGCTTTCATTCCCCTTGCCTTCAGAGATGTGTCAAGTAAGAAGTTGCCACAGCTGAAGTCAAAGAAGTTATTGCCTGTTTTCTCCTCTAGGTTTTTGATGGTTTCTTGTCTCACCTTTAGGTCTTTCATCCATTTTGAGCTTGTTTTCGTGTATGATGTAAAAAAAGTGGTCCAGTTTCATTCTTCTGCATGTTGCTGTCCAGTTCTCCCAGCAGCATTTGCTAAAGAGACTGTCTTTTTTTTTTCCATTAAATACTCTTTCCTGTTTTGCCAAAGATTTGTTGGCCATATGTTTGCGGGCCCAATTCTGAGCTCTCTATTCTATTCCATTGGTCTATGTGTCTGTTTTTGTGCCAATACTATACTCTCTTGATGATTACATCTTCAATACCACCTCACAGTGGTCAGAGTGGCTAGAATTAACAACTCAGGAAACAACAGATGTTGGTGAGGATGTGGCGAAATGGGAACCCTCTTGCACTGTTGGCGAGAATGCAAACTGGTGCAGCCACTCTGGAAAACAGTGTGGAGGTTCCCCTCCAAAAAATTAAAAATAGAATTACCCTATGTCCAGGAATATCACTATTAGGAATTTATCCAAAGGATACAAGAGTGCTGATTCACAGGGCACATGTACCCCAATGTTTATAGCAGCACTATCCACAATAGCCAAATTGTGGAAAGAGCCCAAATGACCATCAACTGATGAATGGATAAAGAATATGTGGTTTGTATATACAATGGAATGTTACTTGACAGTGAGAAAGGATGAAATATGGCCGTTTCCAACAACGTGGATGCAACTGGAGGGTATTATGCTAAGTGAAATAAGTCAGGCAGAGAAAAATAAATATCATATGTTTTCACTGATATGTGGAATTTGAGAAACTTAACAGAAGACCATGGGGGAAGTAAGAGAAAAAAATAGTTTCAAACAGAGAGGGAGACAAACCATACGATATTCTTAAATACAGAAAACAAACTGAGGGTTGATGGGGGGCAGTGAGGGAGAGGGGGAAATGGATGATGGACATTGAGGAAGGCACTTGTTGGGATGAGCACTGGGTGTCGTTTGTAAGTGACTAATCATAGGAATCTACTCCCAAAGCCACGATTCCACTGTATACGCTGTATTTTAGCTAACCTGACAATAAACTATGTTAAAACAATAAGAAGAAAGAAACTCAGGTTAAGTGGGAAACACTGACAAGGAAAAGAGAGGCTGTCTTGTGAACCGGGAAACTCTTTTTCGGCAGCCAGTGTCATCTTTTTAGTTAAGATAAGGTCACGTATTTTGCTCAACTGTTTTATAGGTGAGCTATACTACCTATGGCCAAGAGACACATGCAAAGATGCTCAATAAAGATGCTCAATATCACTCATCATCAGGGAAACCTAAGTTTCACTGGCAGATCTATGCTCTCTGAGTACATACTGACATTTAAGAGAGAACACTGTGTTTCAAAAATTTAAGGGAATAAGTTTGTGAATTTCAGATTTTAAAGAATTATAAAGATTTAAAGATTATAAAGAATAAAATAAAGAATAAATACCTGTGCAGTTTCTCAAGACACAGACAATAACTATAAAAATGTTTGTATTAGTGTTAGAAAAGAAACATGCTTTTTCAATAATGTAAATATTTAAATAAAAAGTATAAAATGCATTTATTTGAAATTAAGACAATATTAATTTAAAATAAAAATATTTATTTAAAATTTGCTATTTCATAATATCATAGCTCATTAATTTAAATAAACCTTTTGAAGTCATAATTACCAACATAAGAATAGACTTTGTGTCAAAGCACAAGATGTTATTAAGAATGCACAAGGAAATGAAGAAAAGGAACTTGAATTTATTGAGCACAAGATATATGTTAGTCCTTCTCAAATGGATTATTTCTTAAATTATCCCAACAGATCTTTGTAGGATATATTCTCCTTATCTCAACCTGAGTTTCAATAACACTAAATAACTTGCCCACAGTCTCACAGTTAGGCACAAACAACGAAGATTCAAATTCTCTTTCAGGGCAGACTCTCATTCTTTATTTTGTGGCAAATGCCTGACTTCTGTAACTAACTTCTGAAGAAAAATAACGTGTTTGCATCCTTTCTATCCCTCCCCAAAACCCCACACATTCATGTAAATCTTTATTTTTCGTATCAATTTTGTTCCCAATTGGAAAGAGGAGACGAAGGAGAGAAAAAGAGTGTCTGTTTGAGAGAGAGAGATATAAACAGAGTGGCTCCAAAGGCAATTGAAAAAATAGATATCTTCTGATCATACAATATTAATGCAAAGCCATAATTGACTGGTATTGTTTCTAGTTAAATGGAAAATAAATATATAATTTCAAATTATGATTCTGTTACCTTACTGGATGTCTGTCCCATGTCCATCCAAGACATGATTTTAGGAAGAGGAGAGACAAAGTAAAAATAATAATGATAAAGAAAATTAAAGGTCAGAAAATTTGCACAATAAACAACTTCAGCTATATAAAATTACGAAGTTCCAGCAAATGAAATGAACAAAGCTAAGAAGGTTGAAAATCACACGCGCACACACACACACACACACACACACTAGAGCTAGACCAAGAAGCATGAGTAAAGTGAGAACCATGAGGAAGGAGCTCACCAGAGCCAAGAAAAGGAATACTGGTTTATGCACCTGGGCTGAAGGCTTAAATCATGGTGACAGATGAGTTATTCCAACATCGCTCAGCGAGTCAAGGAGTAAAACAGTGTCAAGGAGTAAAACATTGTGTGTTGAACCAACAACATTGGGCATTTGGAAGATAAGGGAGTAAAGAGTAGAAAGTGTGGGCAAGAGTGGTTTCACTGGCAAATCATGTTATACAGACTGCTTAGGGAAGGGATTGAAGGCAGCCAACAGTACATAAGTTTATGTGGTCAGTGGCCTTCCTAACTTTGCATGGCATTTTGGTTGTGAACATAGTGCCTACCACATATTTGACATTTTGTGAACGCGTGTCAAATCAAAAGAAAAAAAATGAATCAGAAAATGAAAGATTGCATACATTTCTTGATGGTAAGTTACCGATATACAATTCATATTAAAATCCTACGCTGTAAAAATATTTTTATGGGAAAATTATCATGGACAAAATAACTCGGTTTAAATCTGCACCCTAATTTTCGTATTTGTGCCTTTCAGTGCTCTGTGTGACTGGTTGGAAATATCCATCAGTACAGTGATTACAGTAATGCTGTAAAATATATTTGTAAATATATTTTAGTTGTAAAATATATTTGGTTAACACTTTTGAGTTATCAACTTCCATTATATATTTTATCCTTAGAGAATTATCTAGTTTTTTTTTTTTCTCTGTACTTGGTTGACACTTTTCCCAAAATATTTTTGGTCAAAAATTAAAACACTTGTCATGTTAAACTTAAATTATTTTATTCTTTTAAGTTTGAGCCCACTCTGTTTCCTTAGCAATATTAAGATGGTTATAATTTACTAGATCATCTACATTATCTATACTGCTAAAAATAATTATATTTATCATTGAATGATTTTCTGCTAAATCCCTTGTACTCTCCTAAATCTTTCACTTGACTTATGTCTAAAACTCATATCCTATCCTACCATATAACATGTTATTTCCAATTTATAGACGTGGAAACTGAGACTCACTCAGGCCTGAGGTACCATAGCAAATAATGCACAGAATATATCAAAGCCCATTAAGTCTTTGCTCCTTACAGATTTTTTTCTAATTCTAAAATAGTTTGAGAAAATGTGCAGTTGTTTAAAACATGTGTTACTGGTTTAAATAGTAACACGTTTTATGCGTGTTAATTGCTTTGAATCAATATATTTTAAATAGCACTAAATTTGACTTCAAAATTTGTTGATGGACAACAAAGGTTTCGCAACCCCCTGTTGTACACTGAGATATGAATGGAGTCCTTTCAACTGTTCACATGCAGAAAGCTCTTGGCAACTCTTCTAAAAGTTTGGAATATCAGGATAATTTCTCGATGAACAGCTGTCATTACATTTGGCCTCATTCCTGGCTTTCTGAAAGCATGAGCGGGGAATGCTGACCTCTTGATCACTTTGTTAATGCATTAAAAACAGATCTGTCTAGAAGGTCAATAGTCTAATAGTTCCTAGAATAGGATTGTCCAATTAAGCAACGGATATGGAATACTCACTCAAATTTGAATTTCATACAAAGACTGGAAATACTTTACATGAAAGTCTAAGTATACCCTATTCAATATTTGGGACATACTTATACTAAAAAAAGTATGCATTGTTCATCTGGAATTCGAATTTAGCTGAGTGTCCTATATTTTATCTGACAACCCTATCCCGGAAGCACTGTTTACCAGGATCAGAGGAGCAGGGAAACATAAATATAGATTAGCAAATGTCTCCTAAAAAGGGTCCAGGGAAACATATTTTTAAACGGACATGAAATTCTTCCAAATTCTTAGGTGAAATGCTTCTGATTCCACTGGGGCAGGGGGCAGGGGGAAGATACTGTTGCACAGGCTTGTGGCAAACCAATTCGTGATGAGTAGTTATTGGCCAAAGGCAGTATGGAGAGATTGGGAAAACGCCAAGTAGAAACTTAATGAATCCTTAAATGAAGAAGGGGTTAGGAGAAAGCAATTGGCAGGTTATTCTGATCCATGAAACTTCTATGCAACATGAGACCAAAGCAGCACTTCTCTAAGCTTCTTGTCACTGGGTTTGCTACCATCCAATCTTATTATTTTTAAAAAGTGTTGCCTGGGGGCGCCTGGGTGGCTCAGTCGGTTGAGCGGCCGACTTCGGCTCAGGTCACGATCTCACGGTCCGTGAGTTCGAGCCCCGCATTGGGCTCTGTGCTGACAGCCTGGAGCCCGTTTCGGATTCTGTGTCTCCCTCTCTCTGACCCTCCCCCGTTCATGCTCTGTCTCTCTCTGTCTCAAAAATAAATAAACGTTAAAAAAAATAAAAAAAAAAGTGTTGCCTGGGCTAATATATTTTTGCTGGGATTCTCTATAGTTTTCTACTGTTGATAGTTTCTGGGGAACTTGTAAATTAATACTTTAAAATTAAGCAAAGAGTTTTCTCATTAGACAAATAATATTAATGATAAAAATAAAATTGAATTAGCGTGTAATAATGAAAGTGGATTGGTTTCTTTTCAACCCCCCCAACTGAACTGCAAAGTATCAACACAACATAGCCTCTAAAGACTCATACGGGGACAGGGACTATCTCATTGTGCTATCTGTCTTTAAGAGATCTACCTTTAGCATCTACTAAAAAAAGCCACCAGAAAAATTGAATTAAAAGGTAAAAATATTTGGGGCGCCTGGGTGGTTCAGCCGGTTGAGCTTCCAACGTTGGCTCAGGTCATGATCTCATAGTTCATGGGTTCAAGTCTCATGTTGGGCTCTGTGCAGACAGCTCAGAGCCTGAAGCCTGCTTCAGATTCTGCATCTCCCTCTCTCTCTGCCCCTCTTCACCTGTGCTCTGTCTTTGTCCATCTCTCAAAAATAAATAAACATTGATTTTCTTAAAAGGTAAAAACATTTATAACTATTACTGAAAACCTGTTACCTAAAATATAAATGAATTCAAAATACAGCAAAGCAGCAAATACCAGTTTGAAGAAGAAGATGAGCTTCATTTGAATTATACCTGGCCATTGCTCAATAATGCAGACATTTCAAGTTTTGTATCTGGATGTTGAAATAAACATTTTATTGAGGTCAGTGGAGTGGGTGGTATGTAACAGATATTTTGCTCTACTCACTTGGTATTGTGCTGGAAGCTAGTAGAGGCAATTAAGGGGAAAGCCACTTTAAATCTTTTTCATAAAGCTCCTGATAGCATAATGTGGATATATGTTTTTATAAGTAAATATAATTAAACTGAAAAAAACTTATTTAAAAAATGACTAGGGTTTGAAAATGCATAAATGAGATTACCTAATTTTGCTACATCACATGCACTTAGCTCTGTGATCTACTCTGTCTGCTTCTTGCTTTGTCCCTAATAAACCCATCAGACAGAATGTGGCCAGTCTTGGGCTCTTTTGCCTGGTATTTAACAAGTCCCCAACATGTTGCTCGATATGCTAGGAGCTCTGTAGGTGTTGAATGAACGAATACATGAATTATTAACTAAATCAATTAAATGCTGACTGCGCTCCTTTGCCAATACTGACAGTGTTTTCCAGATGAACTCAGGACCAGTTAAAAAGCAACTAGATACACAAAGACCCTGCACATGGAATCCATATTGTTGGCGCAATATCCTTTTGTAAGATCCAAACTTGAACTACAAGTATTTCCAGAGGAATTCATTAATAATACTTTTTTTTTTAGGTGTTTACCTCTGATTCTATGATGTTGATAAAGGCCGGAACCTCAGGAAAATTTCCTGATGAACAGCTGTCATTGCATATGGCCTTCTTCCTGGCTCTCTGAAAAGATGAGCAGGAATTCTGGCCTCTTGACCATTTTGGCAATACACCAGAAACAGACTGATCCAGGATATCAGTAGTCTAAGAACCCCTAGAATAGGATTGCCAGATTTAGTAAATGAATACAGAGTACTCAAATCTGAATTTCAGATAAATAATGGAAATGAAAGATAGATAGATATAGACAGACAGATAGATAGATAGGCAGATGATAGGTAGATAGATGATAGAAATGATAGATGTATGATAGAGAGATAGATAAAGAGATGATAGATAGATAGATTTGCTGTAAATACACTATTTGAGGTCACAAGTGTTTTCTGGAAGGGTAGTTTAGATGATTGTTCACTAGACTGTAATAGGACACTTAATGACTCAAATATATTTGCATTTACGTTAGAAGTCCCAATGGTCCCCAAGTACACATATCAGATCTCATCCTTGGGCTTACACTATGAGAGATATGACGTTCATTTGACTATTCCCTCTTTCTTGAAATGCTTTTTCACTTGCCAGTGACAAAGGGATATTTGGTTGTCTACTTGTGTTTATTCTTAGGTCAAAGGTTATGAGTTTTTCACTGTTTTTATGCTTAGTGTCTCAGTAGTGTTTTTCAGAATCCCGAGGTCATCACTTCTTGGCCCTTCGGCTAAGATCAAATGCAGAATGCCCCAGGCCAAAAGAAACACCTACCAGTTCCACTTTTTAAGTAGTGAGCTCCTGAAAAATTACTATGCATTTATGCCCTGTGGTAGGTTGAATAATGACCTCCAAGGACACCCAGATCCAAATCCCCAGAATCTGTGAACATGTTACCCTATATGGCAAAAGAGACTTCGACTATATGAGTAATATAAGGATCTTGAGATAGGCAGATTATCCTGGATGAATTGAGTGGGCTGCTATAATCACAATGATACTTACAAGAAGGAGGAAAGTTCAACAAAGACAGAAGGTAATGTGATGATGGAAATAAGGAGACTTGAAAATGCTTTATTCTTCATTTGGAATATGAGGGAGGGGCCATGAGTCAAGGTCTACAAAGGACCCAGCTATAGAAGCCAGAAAGGGCAAGGGAAGGAATCCTTGTGAGAGCCTTCAGGGGGAGTATGGTCCTCCTGACATCCTAGTTTCAGTTCACTGAATCAGTTTAAGACTCTGATTTCCAGAATTTATAAGAGAATAATTTTGTGTTGCTTTAAGTAACTAAATTTGTGGTAATTTAGTACAGCAGTAGTGAGAAACTAATACATGTTCTAACTACTTCATAGTCATGCAGCATATTTGAAAGAAAAATAAGATGCTTGTTACCACTGCGATGTATGCACCTGTTGAGCACTGCACAACTTCTCATATCTTAAAACCCAACTGGACACTACCATCCCCACTTCTTGTTCCACGTTGGTTTTCATGAAGTACTTACTTCTATATTATAGTCAACAAAAATATGATGGCATTAAAAGGAATGTGGTTTGATCCAACTTTGAAACTCTAAACTACCTTATATTAGTAGTTCAGGTACCGTGTGACGTATGATGAGTCAGTATATTTTCCTCAAAAATTTGAATGTCCTGTGGGAGATTCTGGAACATATTTCTGCATATATGTTTTTACCAGGATTCTAGATGATTAAATTAAATATGCTCCCATGATCTTAAATGCATCCAATACTGATTCTCAATTTTTTTGTTCTGCCCCAAATTACTCTCTTGAAACTTCAACTTGTGTATCCAACATCCTACCCATCCTACTCATTGTCTCAACTTGGATAGTTAAAGAACATCTTGAATATGTCCAATACAGAATTGTTATCTCTTCCAAACTGCTCCTTTTCCTGTCCTGATACTCACTCTATAACCCCTCACTCTGTCAAAGGTTTCTTACCTAAGTCAATGGCTATATTGAAGTTGTCTAGGGAAACAGACCAATAAAATAGATAGATAGATGGCATAAGAGAATAGTTATTCTAAGAATGGGCTCATATGATTATTGAAGCAGAAAAGTTCCATAGTATGTCATCTGAAATCTGGAGAATTAAGAATTCAGTCTGAATCCAAAGGCCTGAGAATCACAGAGATGATGGTGTAAGTTCTGATCCCAGTCTGAGATCTAGAGAAGCAGAAGTCCCAAGAATCAGAAGTGCTGGTCCAAGGACAGAAGAAGATGAATATTCTAGCTCAAGTCAAGAAAGCAAATGTATCCTTCCTTAACCTTTGTATTCTACTCAGGTTCTCAGTGGATTGGATGATGCCCATCTGTACTGGTGAACGTGGATCTTTTTTACTAAATCTACTTATTCAAACATTAATCTCCTCTGTAAAAAACATCACAGACACACCCAGGAACCATGTTTTACTAGCTATTAGGGCATCCCTTAACCATGTCAAACTGACACATAAAATTAACCATCAAAATGGCATTATTATTCTATAGTTATCCTTGCCAAAAATTGAAGTCTTCTTTGTTATCTCTCCATCACTTCTTTTTTCTCACCCATTACTAAGTCTTACCAATAAAGACTTCAGCAGCTCCAGCCCATTGTATCTCCCCTGGATCTCCACCATTGTCTCCTCACTGGCCCACTGACCTCTCTGTCTACCATCATATCCAGCATGGTCTTTTACATAATGTCTATCATAGCCTGCAACTTCCTTGCTCAAATCTCAAATGTGACTCGGATAACCCAGAGAATATATACAGAGGTCTGTGTATGGTCTACAATAGTGGTGCTCAATGGGGGCAACTGTGTCTCCTAGAAAATATTTGCCAAAGTGTGGAGAGAGTTTTCGTTGTCACAATGGGTGGGAGGACGGGGGTGCTATCGCTAGTGGGCAAAGGTTAGAAATGCTGCTAAAAAATCTATGGTGAACAGAACAACCCCCTCAAAAAATTATCGGGTTCAAATCACAATAGCTCTGAGACTGAGAAACCATGGTTTTCATGAGTGAATGTGATCTTGTCCTCGCCACAAATTCTACAGTTATCCTCCACTTGATTACTACCACTGCTTCCCCTTTGGCCGAGTGACTTTTTTTTTTATTCCTTCAACATCACAAACACTTTCTTCCTTTGGGGATGTTGCTTTGTTGTTCCCCTGGCCTAAAATATTCTCACCCCAGATATGCACATTTTATTTTATTCAGGCCACCCAAATGTCACCTCCCTAGAACCAGGGAATTCAGTGCACATCTTGCCTGAATCAAGTTCCCACACAACGAATTGTATAGTCTATGGGGTCTGTCCTGTTGCCCCACTATGGCTAGGAGACTAATTCGTAATGTCATCTATTGCTGCATATGGCACCCAGTCCTGATCATCTAATGAGCGTGACCAGAAGTCCCGGAAATGTGGCATTCACCTTACAGCCTCATTTGGGAGGGAACCAAGCCAGCCGTCCTATCCACCTGTGTGCAGCCAGCAAGTCCCCCCTGACTTCAGAGCATGGGCCATGGCAGCACCCAAATAGAGACCGTAATAAAAAGAACAAAATGAAAAGGCAAATAAAAATATACCTTGAGGCAAATGAAAATGGAACACAGTATACAAAAACTTATGGGGTATAGCAAAAGCAGTTCTAAGAGAAAAGTTTATAGTGACAAATGTGTACAACAAGAAAAATGAAAGAGCCCAAATAAACAACCTAATTGCGCACTGTATTCCGCAAGGAAGTAGAGGAAAAAAAGAAAAAAACTGAGCCCAAATTTCACAGAAGGAATGAAATAATAAATATTAAAGTAAAACACAGTGAAAGAACAGGAACAATAGAAACGAATAACAAAAGTAAGAACTGGTTCTTTAAAAAGAGAAACAAAATTGAAACAATTTTAGCTAGATTAAGCAGAGAGAGAGAGACAGAGAGAGAGAGAGAGAGAGAGACAGAGGACCCAAATAAATAAAATCAGATATGAAAGAGGAAGCATTACAATCAATACCACAAAAGTACAAAGAATCATGAAACTAATAAGAACCACTATTTGTTGACAAACTGGACAACCTAGAAAAAAGTAGATGAATTCACAGACACATACAATTTACCAAGACTGAATTAAAAAGAAATAGAAGATCCAAATGGATCAATAACGTGCAGAAGATTGAATCAGCATTCAAAAACCTCCCAACAAAGAAAAGTCCAGGACTAGATGGTTGCACTGGTGAATTATGCTAAATATTTGAAGAATGATGAATACTAATCCTTCCACACTTCAAACAGTGAAGAGGAGGAGACCCCATAAACTCATTTTTCAAGGTCAGCATTCCCTTGGTATCAAAGTAATATGAGCACATTACAAGAAAAGAAAACTACAGGCCAATATCCCTGATGAATATAGATGCAAATTGCCCCCCAAATACCAGCAAATAGAATTTAGCAGAACTTTGAAAGTACAATACACCACAATTAAGTGAGTCGCATCTGTAGGATGCAAGGATATTTCAATACACATAAATAAATAAATGTGATACATCATATTAATAAGATGAAAGATAAAAATCATATGTTCATATCAACAGGCACAGAAAAAGCATTTAACAAACTTCAACTTCAACTCATGACCAAAGCTCCTAACAAATTTGGTCTAGCAGCAACACGCCTCAACACAATGAAGGCTACATAGGACAAGCCTGCAGCTAACACAGAACTAAATAGTGAAAGGTTAAAAGCTTTTAGTTTGCAATGAGGAACAGGACAAGAATGCCAGTTATCGTCACTCCTATTCAACATTGTACTGGAAGTTCTAGGCAGAACAATTGGGCAATAAAAAGAAATGAAAGGCATCTGATTCTGAAAGGAAGAAGTAAAACCATTGTTATTTGCGGATGACATGATTTCATATATGAAAAATCCGAGACGTCAACAAAATACCAATACACCTAATCAATACATTTAGTAATGTTACAAGATACAAAATAAACATAAAATAATCAGTAGAATTTATATCTACTAACAATGAGTTATCTGAAAAAGATATAGGGAAAATAATCACATTTATGTTAGCATCAAAAAACAATAAAACACATGGAAATAAATTTAACAAAGAAGGTGTGAGATCTGTATATTGAACACTATAAGACATTGGTGAAAGAAATTGAAGAGGAGACAAATAAGCAGAAGGATAACCTATGCTCATGGGTTGAAAGAATATTGTTAAAGTATCCATATTACCTAAAACCATCTGTAGATTCAATGCAATCCACATCAAGATTGCAATGATCTTTTATTCTTTTTACTCGAGTAGAAAAATCAATCCTAATGTTCATATGAATTTTATAACACAAAAGACCCCACATAGACAAAGCAATCCTGAGAAAGAAGAATAATAGTGGAAGCATCGCATTTCCTAAAATCAAATTATATTACAAAGCTATAGTAATTAAAACAGTATGGTTATGGCCTAAAAATGGAAACATAAACCAATAGAACAGAATCAGGAACCCAGATATAGACTCATGCAGGTATAGTCAACTAATATTTAGGAAGAGAGCTAATCTAAACTTCTTGGCAATCCAGTTGAGATTTTTAAATGTAAGAATGGAATTCCAAACACGTAACACATTTAGCTATATGACACAAAGTAAATATATGGGTATGGTAATAAAAAAAGAAAGAAAGAAAAGAAAAGAAAAGAAAAAAGAGAAGGGAAGAGAAGAGAAGAGAAGAGAAGAGAAGAGAAGAGAAGAAAAGAAAGGGAAAGGAACAGAAGGGAAGGAAGGGAAGGGAAGGGAAGGGAAGGGAAGGGAAGGGAAGGGAAGGGAAGGAAAGGGAAGGAAAGGAAAGGAAAGGAAAGGAAAGGAAAGGAAAGGAAAGGAAAAAAAGAAAAGACCTCTTCAATAGTGATGCTGGGAAAATTGGATACTCACATGCAAAAGAATGAAACTAGATCCCTACCATACAGCACCCAAAACTTAACTTGAAATGGATTAAAGACTTAAATATTAGACCTCAAACCATAAAACTTTTAGAACAAAACATAGAGATGAGGCTCTTTGACATTGGCATGATTTTTGGATATAACACCTAAAGCAAAAATTTTAAGTGATACTATAGCAAAATAAAAAGCTTCTGCACAGCAAAATAAACAGTCGACCAAATGCAGAATGGGGTAAATATTTACAAACCGCACTGTCTGATAGGAAGTTAAAATCTGAAATATATAAGGAACTCTTACAATTCAACAGAAAAAAAAATCCTATTTAAAAATGGGCAAAGAACCTGAAGAAACATTTTCCCAAAGACAACATATAAATGGCCACCAAGTACATGAAAAATTACTCAACATCACTAATCATGAGAGAAATGCAAATTTAAAACACAATGAGATATCACCTGTTAAAAATGGCTATTATCTCAAAGATAAGTGATAACAAAGTTTGGTTGAGGATGTAGAGATGAGGGAACCCTTGGGCACCATCAGTGCAATGTAAATTAGCACAGCCACTGTGAAAAATAGCATAGAGATTCTTCAAAAACTCAGAAACAGAAAGACTGTGTGATCCAGCAAACTCACTTCTGGGTATATTGTCAAAGGAAATGAAATCATATCTTGAAGAGACATCTGCCCCCCAATATTTGTTACAACATTATTTACAATGGCCAAGACAAGGAAACCTTAGCGTACATTGACCGTCGACAGATGAATGGAAAAAGCAAGTGTGGTATAGGTACACAATGGATTATCCAGCCATACAAAAAGAAGGAAATCCTGCCATTTGTGACAATGTTGGTGGAATTTCAGGGCATCATGCTAAATGAAATAAATCAAACAGAGAAAGCAAATGATGTATTGTCTCACTTCTATGAGGAATCCGAAAACACTCAGCTCAGAAAACAGACGGATGGTTGCCATAGGAGAAGGGGAGAATGGTTGAAGGTGCTCACAAGATACAAACTTCCTGTTACAACGTAAATAAGGTCAAGTGATATAATATACATCATGGTGACCATAATTAACAAACTGTATTGTATATTTGAAAGTTACTAACAGATTAGAACTTAGAAGTTCCCATCACAAGAAAAAAATCGTAATTCTCTTTGATGATGGACGTGTTAATTAAACTGTAGTCATTTTGCGGAGTGCCTGGCTGGCTCAGTCCAGAGAGCATGTGACTCTTGATCTCCAGGTCTTGAGTTTAAGCCCCAGGATGGGGGTAGAGTTTACTTGAAAAAACAAACAAAACAAACAAACAAAAACTGTAATAATTTTGCAATATATACACATATTCAAATTATTATGTTGCACCGCTTAAACTAATGCAATGCCATATGGCAGTTACCTTTTAAAAAATCTGGAAAATAAAATAAATAAAAAAAATGATACAGTTAAATGAAATGAAATAAAATAAAATAATAAAATAAAATAAAATAAAAGGCTTCCCTACACTCCGCATTCCAAAAAACAAAATATATATTCACTAGAGTTAGTTGGATGATTGGAAAGTAAACTCAGCCCAAAGGATGAAAGATGTGGTCCGTAAAGCCTGGTCTCATGGGTCAAGGGCTCTAAGGAAATTACATTTATTCGAAGGTTAGCCAGGTGGCTGTATTAGTATTCTTGGGCTGATGTAAAAAATTACCTTAGACTGAAGCCTTAATCAGAAGACAGTTTTTACAAATTTGAAGGCTGGAAATCCAAGATCGAAGTGCTAGAATATTTTGTTTGTGGTTTTCTTGGCTTGCTGATGGCTCCTTCTCACTGTGTCCTCATTTGGTAGAGAGCCAGAGTGCCCTGATCTCTCTTCCTCTTTTTTTTTTTTTTTTTTTTTTTTTGAGATAGAGACTATGGTGGGGAGGGAGAGAGAGCACAAAAGCGGGCTTAAGGGCAGAGGGAGAAGGAGAGAGAGAAAATTTTAAGCAGGTTCCATGCCGAGTGCAGAGCCCGAGGCGGGGCTCCAGGTAGGGATCATGCCCTGAGCCAAAATCAAGAGTCAGACACCCAACCTGAGTTGCCCAGGTGCCACTCCTCCTCTTCTTACAAGAATACTAATTCCATCAGGGGGTACCTGTCGGAACTGAGGGGACACTATCATTGGATTAATAAAAGCATCTTTCAGACCTGTATTTTTTTTTCTTTTTTTAAGACATCACTCTGGACTTACTAATGATTCATGATTTGTTGTGTGTGTATAGGTAAAAGAGGGACATAAACTATGGGTTACTGTGGGGTTATTATGGGGTAAACAATAGAAGCTATGAGTAAAATCATTTAAACAAAACAGACCTCAAAAAGTCTCTGTACATCATCCATTTTCTCTAGTATTTTATTGACAATACACTTAAGATTGCTAAGGAAGATTCAACAAAAAAAACCCATAAATACCAATTGGATTTTAATTATTGTACAAAAATATATAAAATTCCTGCACAGTGCTTAAGGCAATAGCACTATATTTTTGCAATGATTTCTTGGGAATTTTGCCTTGATTTACAAATGTCTTTAGCTCCTTCTTTAGAAGAACCACAGAAAAAAAATACTACAGAAAAAAATTTAAAAGTTTTTAAAACAACTTTAAATGTAGGCACTACAATCAAATCAGTATCTGAATTCTGGACTCTCCTAGTTTTGAGCTCTGTGACGATGGTATACTTATGAAATTGCTCCACACCTCATGTACTCATCTGTTAAATAAGATAATAGTATTTGCTTTGTAGGACTGTAGTGAAGAATAAATATACTGAGAGAGGTAAAACAGCTTCCGATAAGGACTCAATTGATATTTGTTTGATGTAGATGACTATAGGTCAAGGTTGTCTACGACAGTCCTGGTTTTTATCTGTTTTCTAGCTTAGTAAAGAGTATCTTTTTTCTCTTCCCAAAACAAAACGTGTAAAATAAATCCAATGGCCATAACCTAGCTATGACTATTATATCCCCCTCCCCTTCCTTCCTACTCCTCTTCATCATCATTATATGTAGAAAGATCTAGATCAAATTTCAAAAAAAAAAGAGGCAGAAGAAAACCAAATGAGCAAGTATATTTTCAGTTGTTCCATATACCTAACACTAGGCTAGACAGCATAGGGAATGTCTAAACCTGTTACTAAGTTCTATCAAGTACATACAATTCCAATGAAATAAAGCAACATCATATAAATGAAAGAGTTAAGAAGTTTCGGGTAGTAAGTGCTGAGGACTCTGGAAAGACTGTGGACTGGGGAGAATGGAAATCCTCCCTTATGGCTACAGCTGGCAAGATGAGAGGAGAAAGTTTCAAGGACATCGAAGCAATGCCCTCCATCCACTTCCCTTGAGGGAAAAGTTTGCAAAACTACCCATTCATTTGTCTCTTCTTTTGTTTGGTGTCTTACTTTTCCAGTAAGATACAGGAACATATAATGGAAATTGGGAAAGCAAACGAATATTGAGTAAGAAAATAAGACTTCCCTGTAAGAAAGCACATTTACTTTTAGAAAATCAGAGCAGTTGGACTGTTGAAGATTGCGTCTATTTTAAATGTCAGCGCTGGTAAAGAGTAGTGGTGTTTACCTTCGTTCAATTAGCGATTACTGTTTACATTCTCACATTTACCACTAATGTTTCCTTATTACTAAACTAAAATTCCTCTATGAGATACTGTAGAATTTAGACATGTGTGATACGAGGGATAATATAATAAAAACAAAATCCTATTTATCGGGATACTACCCTGGTCTGTCACTCCTATTTTGCTGGATGTTTAACAAACGTGATTTTAGTGCAAGATTTTATGGTCCCAGAATACCCTACCACTGAAGAATGGGGTGTGGCTCCCCTTATCAGGCTGCAATTAGTTTTCTCTGAGTCAATGTATTGATTTGGAAATTGCTTTTTTATAAGATGTAAAGGGACTGTCTAGAGACTACTGATTCATGTCCCTATCTTTTTATGTTATTTCCTGGCTCATCAGCAGTGGATAAGAAATATGCCATTATGAACATCTTTTCTCAAAAACCGGAAAACCAAAGATGGCCTCAGACACCAAACTTGCCTTTTCAGCCTTTATCAATAAACCCCTTTGCTCTAACAGCTTACTTTCTTGGTGGAGACAGAATGAGTCATGTTGTAGTGGTAACACAGTTTGATTCTACATAGTGAGGATGCCTCACTCCTATATAGCCTCCTGCTGGCTACTCCAGGAGGCAATGCCATGAAATGGGGGTTTGGCTGCCACTGTTTTGAGCCTGTGTAGATGTATTCAGGAATAAGACTGAAATTAGGATGGTCTGCATTTGAGTTTTACCCGCATTTTTGACTCAGTGCGTGGCTTAATGTGACCTTCTACCTTTTCATTTTCCAACAATTTCTACACTTTGGGGGCTGTTTTCACCCACTTGTTTGATTCACTACCGAACAATTGCGAGCAAAACAAAGAGACGGGGCACCTTCAAAATATTTTTTTTTTTTTTGTTATGTTCTAGTGTAGACTATAGTTATATTGCAGAATGCATATTTTGAATGAAAGTCTGACTTTTGTGATGCATCCTACCTACCCATCTGTAGATTCTATATCCTTATATATGGTTGGGGTAGTTCCGCTAAAGGCTTTCCTTCCTCTGTCTGCTAACCTAATCAAACATTCACTCTGCTAACAAAGGTGGAACCAGGGAAGCTTTTCTTATATTTCAATCGTCGCTTGAAATCAAAGACACGGCCTCCCCTGGATCATTTGAATGCCTTGTTTACAGTTGTCATTTGCCCTAATGCACGGGTCTTGAATGCTTTGAAAAACATACCAAGCCCTTATATAGAGTAGGGATTTCAGTTTCTGAAATGGAGGCTGCAAATATGTTCCACCCTGTTCATGGCATACACCAAATATGGTTTATAAAGGGTTAGGTTGGCACCATTTGGATATGGCATGGATGCAAAATGTTCCTGAAGCTCCCCATCAAGGATACAATTGTTTCTAAGTTTCAGAGCTGAATGCTTCATTAAATGCTGGAGCATGTGACATAATGGGGTGCCCAGTGGCTAACTTCATATTTAGCTACCCAAATTCAGAGACAAACACCTTGATGCTCCCCTCAAGTCTCCACAATTAGCCACATTTGTTCATCTTCTCCAGTAAATCTCAGTAGACACAGAAGAACGCAAAGTTTTAATTTGCTAATCACCCAGTTGGATAGGGGCCGTGGGGGGGAGATGCTAATCGTCTGCAGACATCTGTAATGACCCTTGGACAAAACCGAGGAAAACTAAATCAAAGCTTTGACAAGGGCAGGAGAGCGGAAACAGAAGCCCTAATTGTGGCCATGTGAAGCGCACTTTCCCTTTTGTATCTTCTGTAGCACGATTGCACAATCCCGTATAAAGTAACTTTTAGGGACAGAGCCAAAAATGACTTTTTCCATCTTTTAGGATAAATGGTCAAACTGGATCGGTGAAATACGCGAAGAGAGACTGACATTATGGTGCAAATGTGGCAGACAAAGGGGTTTGGGCGAGCTTTTGCCAGTTAATTTTGGCTAACCTGCAGAAAGCCTATTGTCAAGCCAGCCACGCTTCACTGAGTTCCCTTCCACTTTTGTTGCCATGTTTCCTCTTTATGGTTAAGTGAACCTCAAAACAATGGCAAAGAAATATGCACTGAGTCACATATTCTAAGAAATAGACTGTACTCTCTTCAAATCGAAATAACGGCACCTTAATTCTTGGATTTTCCACATTTTCATTGGTAAAGCTCCCATTCGCTTTCTTTGAATCTGTATCAGTTCATGCAGTTCTGCCAAGGGGGGAAGCTTTACGGGACACTGCTACTTTAGCACTTGAAATATTAAGATGAACAGGACAAGCAAAAAGGTAAGCTTGCTTCCTTGCAGTATTTCGAGTGTCTGTTTCTTTGCTGGTGAAGGTTTGCGTTTTCTTGGTTGAGAGAAGTTTTGTTTAATACCCACCCTGTGTCAAATAAACTATTTTTTGTCGCTGTTTTTAATGGCTAAAGCATGGGGGGGGGGGAGGAAACTCTAATGCCACTCCACTTACAAAACAAAGTAAAAAGCCACGGGTTTGCACTTAAGTAGTATAGACTACACTGATATAATTGTCAGAGGTGAGTCTCGTGTCCTCAACAAAGCATAACTTACTGAATTTCCTTGCTTCAGAATTTAATTTTTTGGATAGCTCCCAGTGAACTTGTTTTCGAAGATGCAACTCTGTAAGGTAATTTGATCATGGAAAAAAAAAAATAAGCATGATCTAAATAAGCTTGGTCCAAAATCAAAAGAGCTGCCAATTATGTGACTATTTCCCGATTCTTCTCTGTTGCACTTTCTTGTGATGAAAATAACCCTGATAAAGGGACGTTTTAAAGCATGTTAGTTTAGAATGCCCTCCCCAAACAGCTAAACTTCAGAGATGTCAATTTTTTTTTTTCTTTAAATAAAAGTTGCTAAGTCCTCTCAGGGTGGATGGCTGACATTTACAACATCCTGTAATTGCCCTTTTCAGATTGTCTCCTGGAGAAAGGATCTAATGGAGGGATGAATCTTTTTACTTTTCTCCCCACAGCAAGTTCTCTGCTTTCAGCCCCCCAAAGTCTCCAGTATTGAGTTTTCTTGCTGGAGTAAAGGCAAGCAACTTTCTCTAAAGCACTTTCTAAAAGCCCTCAGTCAATATCTCAGTGCTGCACCGTCCATGGTCCTGACAGCTCCTCACCCTGTCCCTCACTGTGTTCTATCCTGGGTTTCTCAGCAGGTGTCTCTCCACAGCATCCGGAGTTAGTAGTCTTTTACCATCCCCGGAAAATGCAAAACGCATTGATTTCTCCTGCCCTGTGTTTTCTGCCTACTCATGTAGGAGCAAATGGAGTTCTTAGGTGAGGAACTCACGTGGCAAAACTTTTCACCTTTACAGGCGCTGCACACGCCCATTTCTTTAGATGAACAACAACAAGAAAATTGAAACCTAGTCTATCATTAAGTATTTCAGAGGCTGTTTGGGGGTACTTCTGAATTAGGAAACGAAGGGCTTTAAAAAATTCTTAAAGACAAATAAAAGCCATCAAATTCTGATTTTGTAGCAAGTTGCTTTGCTATCCCGGGAGTATATGGCTCGTGAAAAAAATTAATATATGACTGGCAAATAGTTATGAGGACAGCCTCCCAAAGAAGTGTGGCACCCATGTGACCAACTGCATCCACTTCTGAGGGTGAAGAATCCAAATACAACATTCAACAATACCACGCTGGTAGCCTCAGAAAAAGGGTAACACATTGTCTTTCAATTTCATTTGCTAATCTCTCCTAGGAAAGAAGTAGATTTATGTGGAAGTATAAAGGGCTGATGATTTGTTGATGTCATGTTTTGAACTCAGAGGATGTCGCCATAGAATGGCAATTCACTACCTTTTTAAATGCAGAATATAAAAGAAAATAGCATCATAATGTAATTGTTTGGAAAGGCTTGATAAGACTACAGATACTCACAAATGTATAACAAGTAGGTATTTTTAATGAGTTTACCACGGATATATGTCATGTTTATAAGGATTGGAGAATTCTCTGGTCCATGGATGTGAATAGGTAACTAGGAGGGAAAATTCGCACAAATGATTCATGATTTCTCAGCATGGAATCAGAAATTCAAGGAGTGTCCTGGCAATACTTTTAGTAGCTTTTTAAATGGCTGTTTGCTTTGTAACCTGAAATTCTCTGTTCCCTGATAAGCAAAATGTACTTGAAACATTTGAACTAAAACTGTTTGATAAACTGTGATCTGTAGCTTTTATTTCTTTCATAGTTTCCAGTGCTATCTGATGGGTGGGTATATAAAGTGAAATTTCTAAATAGTACCATGAAAAGGTCTTAGGAAATGTTTGTCCCTCTTTAAGATATATACTGTCCACAAATGTCAGTTACTTTGAAATTTAATCAATAGCCTCTTTGCATTTTAGGAACATTACTTGTATTTCTTTTTCCATGCTTCCTGTATGCAATGCTCCAGTGTAATTTTGTGAGTGTTGTATGTTTATATTTTGGGATTAATTGAATCCAGAGTGGAAGAAGGAATTGGGGAAGGAACTAGGCTGACAAAAATGTCAATTTTACATTTCAATGGGACATCACCTTAGCTTATAATGGGGAAAAGCATTGCAAACTAATGGAAATGGAAACGAAAATAACGTGAAGACTTGTGCTGTCTGGGTGTGTTCCAGCCTCCTCTGCTCTTAATATCTCACGTGGGTGGTTCATTTTTGGCCCCGGCTCACGATGTACACCCTCTGGTTTTCCAATATTGGACCAGTGTTGATCACCTTACTTTTTTTGACTAGCATTTTAGATTTTGACTGTTTTAATAGATAACTAGGCTAAAATAATAAAATTTAATTTCTTCTTTTTTTCAAGTAAAAACAAGACCTGCCATGAAATCAATGTTTTCTTTCTTTCTTTCTTTCTTTCTTTCTTTCTTTCAAAAAATCAACTTAATGAAGCTGGAACTTAGAGGGCATGAATATTGCTTAGTTGACCAGCATTTTATAGGTACGCATGTATTAGTATGAGAGTTTATACAAAGTATTATATGTACACAAAATATTATAAGCAACTCTTATATAATATGCATTTGAGTATGAGGATAGATGGATAGATAGATATACACACAGTTGTGTGTGAGTGTGATAACAGGGTGTCTCTCAAAGTTTCACACATACATTTCCTAAAGTTTTAATAATGATTAAGTACAAAGTAAATGATCCAGACCAAATCTCTATTCAATGTATCTTGTGGGAGATAAATGGACCCTCTGATATTTAATTACAATCATTGGGAATAAAATTAAGCCAGAATGAGTAGGAATGTGTGTTTTGTTTCTTACTTTGCAATTTGTATACAATTTTCCATGGATTTCATCCACTAGCCTATTTTTATAAATTATATGACTATATATTACTTTCAATTTGTTTTTATACATCATGAAAAGATATAAATATTTGGTGATAATGTAATTTCAATATGGATATGAATAAATACCAATGTGGAGAGATGATATAAAGAGAGATTAATGCTGTCATCTCCAAAACCTTACTTATTGCATGGAAACTTTGTTGTGTATAATCTTATTAACACACTCCAATTATACATATGCTTAAATTGCATTAGTTAATAGTGGAATAAAGATTAAGACTTTTCTGAGCTTTGATTTTCTATCATTTAACTTGTGTTATTGATATTACAACATTTAAAGAATCGTGTAGTTTATATTTTTGGTTCTGAATATTCACTTGGGTAAAATATAGTCACTTAAAACTAATCGGGGGAACCCAGCTATTCCCACCATATCCTGAGGGTGTACATGTTTTTCAATAAGTGAAAAGTAATTCCGAAAATCTGCTTTAAGGAACCGGGAATTAAACGGTTAAAATTAACTAAAAAGTAATTTTTGCTTCATGGAAACTGGCTTTCCTGATTTTAACTTTCATATGTATTTTGTCTTTCAAAGAAGGCTTACTCTGTATAGTATTTAAATGGTCTAATTCATCTGCCTTTAACCTATTGTTCATTTATTTTATTCAATTTATTTTTATAATTATTTTATAATTAAAAGTACTCTCACTCTATGTGAGAGCGTTATAACTTGAGTAAAGCAAACACTAACTCAAAGAACAACATTAACTTTGGACTGAAACTAATCATAGAACATTATAATCTCAGAGCATGATTCCTAAGGAGGCTATTACAGAATGAATAAGTTGATTATGATGGAAATTTCCCTCCTGGTGTCATTCTCGTCCTCACTCGCATACACCGCCATAGAACCTCACTAGCACTCATGTTCTTCAATATTTGCTGGTGTAACAATTCACAATTGCAGTCTCAACAGTGATGGTAACACTCAAATGAAATTGTTCTACATAATTTCATGATATATGAAAGAGATTAAAATAATTGAATTGCTTTAATATATCCCATTAGTGCTTGAGATATCTTGATTCACGTTTTCTTTTTAAGCCATATAAAGGGTGGTTTCTGTCCTAGCAAAGCAGCCTTTCATGAAGTTGGGGGTGGGGTAGAGTGAGTCAAGATGCTGAGAGAGGGAGGGTGTGAGGAGGGAGAGAGGGAGATCAGAAGTGGTCCTGTGTTTGAGGGGAAAGAAACTGATAGTTTCTGGCTCTTTATATGAGCCTGTGGGTTTGGATGCAAAGAAGTCCTACATGCAAAACTTTAATTTTGCATTTAACTATTAATCAAAGTACAAAAAGCCAATTTTAAGAGGGGGAAAAACCCACTTGTTTCACCCCTTCATATCTGTGTTTGGAGAATAAAAATGTCAAGGAAAAGACAAACTATTTCTCAATCTTTTGAGATTACTTGACAATCTCAGGGGTATTCGCTAACGCATCATACACCTGGGAAAAATTTAGAGCTAAAACAATACATAGTCTTCATTCCAAAAGGGGTCCACAATGGCAGCCTCGTCTCCTTTTTCACAGAGAGAGATTACAACTGAATGACTATTTGCTAGGATGATAATTTGGATTTGAAATCAACCCACTGCACCAATATTAGGATGCGATGAATCACATGACATCCAAATGGGACTGAGCACCCAAGGAAATTGAGAAACAATATTGTGTGTCGTAAGTCTTGCTTAATGTGCGGGGTGTGTGTATGTGTGTGTGTGTGTGTGGAGGGGGTGGGGGACGGTAACAAAACCATGATAGGACTCTACTTTTTATGACTTGGCTTAGGAATGTAGACCTGCCTTGGTTACCTGCTGCCAGGATCATGTTGCTTTTACAACACCAAGGACTCTGTCTGGAGACAGTTTGCCGGATCATTCTGACCTAAACTTCAAAGGCGAGGAAGTACTCTCACTCACAGTAAATAAATAGCATTAATAACCCAACCCCCCTCCATGAAGTCATCATGCACAAATGCATCCGATTCTCCCTTTTCTATTTCTAATTCTAATCACTACTCACATGGCCAAAAAAAAAAAAAAAGTCATTTTAGAATCCAGCCTCTGTGTGGTAGAAATTGATGAGGCACACATTTGTTTTCTCAAGTGAACATAGTTTTGCCCTTACAATGTTTCTTATAATAATAAGCTTCTACCGAAAAATAAATGAACTCAGGTGAACCCAATGTGGGTGAAGACCACTTTACCTGAGCTTTGCTCTAAGAGATTATTCAGCATTCTGACCGCGATGTGTAACTGTTCGTGGTAAGGCTTCCTGTGTGTGCAGGATGTCCTTCTAGAAATATGAGCAGAAGAGAAGGTCCTCACATCCTTCATTCTAGTCCCTGGACAACCGTACATTTTCCATGATACTCTGAAACCCTTAACGTTCTGCCAGTACCTGAGCACATTTTTCTTTTAAATGAAATTAGACTTGAGACAAACGGGGTAAAAAGAACTCGAGATCACGCCATACAGCAAATAAAGGAATTCCCTTTAAGCCTGCGGTATTGCCACTTACCTTAGCGGTCTTGATTCTCCTTCATCATGGCAGTTGCTTAGGACTTAAAGCCACAGAAAATATAAAATACCTAGGGGACATATTCCAGTACCGTACATTAAATTTGAGGATTTTACATGTGATAAAGTATGTCAGTGTTGCTTAAAGGGAATTCCAGTGATACCTCAGCTTTCTTGGACTTATTATAAATCCTTTGTTGGAATTATTGTGGCTGGTTCAATAATTCAGATTAGCCCTCATGTTTATTAATGCACTACATCTGTGCAAACAACATGTCAAGCAGAGAGTTTATTGTAATTGCCTGAGCAAACAGAACCTGAAAGAAGCAATTTCCAGTTACAATGTGCTATGACAAGTAATGAGGTAATTGGCATTCTGTCCTGATTACTTCCACCTTCTTTTTCATCAGGTCTATATTGTGTGTGATAGATAGTTTTATAAGAAATGAAGGTGTTTGATAATATGGTTCGCTGCCGCTTAAGGTTAGTGATTAAAGACAATCATCATTTTCTCTCAGAGATCTTATTAGCTTGAACATTATTTATTCATATGTGTAAGAATGTGCCCAGGACCCGTCTCCCCGGTGCACTTGCACGCTGTTAAAGTGAGACGGAACCGCCACCGAGTGAATGCCGAGCATGCTCTAGGTTTCCAAGCGTGATGGGACCCAGCAACTTTTGGCGAATGAAATCTTGGCACTAACGGCGCGGGTTAGAATAACGGCTTGGAGCCTGCATCTGTAGCCAGCGTTCACCTGCTTCAGGATAGCAGAAGCAGCATGATCTTTCAGGGCAAGATGGCAAGGTGGTGTCGGATTCTCGTTTCCAGGGTTTTATAACTTTCTGTCGGCATTATCCTCTGCTTTTTGCCCACAGAGAGGAAAAGGATGGACTGCGTTGCATTTCTAGACCCAACCTTAGGAGTTTATGGAGCGTCAGTCTCAGATTTTTAAAAAGAAAAGGAGAAAAAAAAAAAAAGCCAGTGAGCAGAAGTTATTTTGGGGAGAAAGGGAAAAAATGCTTTATTTTTGTTTCAAGGGAGTTTTCCCCCCTCAATTTAGAATGTTCGTTCTTGGCACTCTCCATCTGTGGAGGAAAAAAATAAAGTACAGTCCGTTTAGTTGAAGAGAATGTCTTGGGAATGACCCACATTTACTCTCCTTGTTCCATCAGTTCAGTGCTATCTTCGGTTGGGTGTTTCCCCAGCTACCTTACCTCCCATGGCTTTCCGGGCTGCCACCTGAGCGCCCTTGCTGCCCACCCTGACCCTGCCGTCAGACCTCTCCTGCACCTCACCCCAAGTGCACATCACAGGGCAGTCCTCATTTGCATGTCTGTGTCTCTGGCCACAGACTGTGAACTCCATGAGGACAAAGCGATTCTTCTGTCCCTGGAGGGGAGGCGGGGTCGGGGTTGGGGGTGGGTAGGGAGCGCAGCCTACGGACAGTGACCTCTACTTTGGAATCGCGCTGTCGAGATCGAAATTCTAGGTCTGCCCCTCACAAGTGTCAGCGACGCGGACCGGTAGCACAATTTCTCTGAACTGTCATCGCCCCCTTGAAAGCCTATGCAAAATAAAAAATAAAAAATAAAAAAAAAAAACAACATTTATTTGTTTGTTTTGAGAGAGACAGTGCGAGTGGCGGAGAGGCAGAGAGGGAGAGAGGGAGGGAGAGACTCCCAAGCGGGTCTCCGTGCTATCAGCGCAGAACCTGACCTGGGGCTCCATCCCACAACCCTGGGATCGTGACCCGGAGATGAAATCGAGAGTTGGCTGCTTAACGGACTGAGCCCACCCGGGTGCCCCCTCAGGTTCTTAAAACAGTGCCCGGCACGTGTAGACATTCAGTGCATCTTTCACGAGTGGACACGTGTGGATTCGAGAAAATTCCCTCTTCCAGGTTTCGCGCTCTAGAACTGCCGAATATTAACAATTCAGGCAAAAACAAGCAGGGTGTGAAATTGTATGCACTAGTATTATATATTCTGAATATACTCAAGTTAGTACTTGAGGTTGCTAACAGGAAATGGCGTAAAGGTGGGAGAGGGTGTGTATAAAGAAAAAAAAATGTAGCATTTCTGCGGTTTACTCCAGAAGGGCATCCACACGCTCAGAAGCTATGGTGGCCTATCTTGTTACTGTTGAAAAGCTCAGGCAAACTTCAGCAGCTTGTGACCCCCCCCCCCCATTAACAAGACCACAGGTTGCACAACATTCGAGTCTTCTCGTGGAGAAGGAACCTCACATCTACACCTGGCGCAGAGGTGTAACACAATCACCACTCTGAGGAGTGAATGAAGCTTTGTATGAAAATCACATTCAAATATCCACTGGTCAGCGGCCGATAACAATCTGGATCTTCTGACAGGAGGGGCCCCTTCGAACCACCAGCAATAAAGACTAATTCGTTTGCACCGTTCAGTACCAACCTAAGGGCTTGAATCCCTCGGCATGCCTTTTTATTTGTCCTAAAATGCAAATAACTTTGCAAAAAGAAAAGGAGGAGGAATCAAGCCTGCCTCAGGAGGTAGAGAGACAGAAAACTGGAGGCAGTTTACAGGAAGAGCCTGTAAGACCACAACAAAGCGGTAAGGAGGCCAGGCATGGTTACGGACAGCAAGAAACCACGCCTGCGCACAGCACTCTCAGCTGTGCGCTTGAACCTTCTTTTCAATTCCTTTGTCTTGTTTGTCTTTCTTTTATCAATATTTTTTTGAAATTTTGTTATGCGCTAAACCCAGTGCCTTGCAAGCCTAGCTGCTTAGTCCAGAGCGGTCCAAAGAATGGATAGATGGATGGGTAAATAGATAAAGGCTGTGCCAGATATTTGTATGTGGATATCTTATTGTTACAAAAGACACCCAGAGAGAAAAGTCCAGAGCTGTGTTTCAAGATACCACCCATCACCATGTGCTCTTTTCTTCGTGCGCACGCTCTCTGATGAAGGATGATGATAGGCACCTAATTTGGAGATTGCAAACCTAAAAGGATTCTTTCCCTCACTACTGCAGGAGTGGTAGCTGAAATGGAACTTTCCGCGCCCCCCTTCCCTCCCTGCCCCATGAAGAAAATGCTCAGCTGAGCTTTCCCAGTCTAGAAATGGAAAACCAAACGTGGAGCCCCTGACTCTTGTCTGAGGAAGCGGAGGGGGGTCTCCACAGAACTGGAGCTAACCCGTGCTCCATTTTTCAAAATCTCTGAGAATATGTGATGCATGAGGTGGCGGGACCAATGGAAAGTCTAGAAAACTGTGCCAATTTAGATAGATTTGGTTAGATTTAGTAAAGAGTTGTATTAAATATTTTGATAAGGTGAAACTATCAGCCCAGATGATGTGGCTAACACTAAGTGCCTCCCAGAGGAGAGGGACTCAAAAGAAAGGGAGGGTTGAATGAACTAATTACTTAATTAAGAAACGGAGTGGGCCGAAATGTCCCGGGCAAAAGGTGCGGTCATGGTCAAGCGCGGTATCTAGCATTTCTTTACAGCCTACTGTGTATTGAAATGTTATGTTTGCACGTGGTAAAATGTTAATTCTCACATAAAGCCCTGAAAATTTTGAGGCTAAGAAGGTCACAGATGGAAAAGGTCTTTAACCATCCCCAAAGTCCATGAATTTTCCAGCATTCTGCATTTCCACTTTGGAGGTGTGTTGGAACACTAGAGGAATAGCTGGTCTGTATATAAAGGAAAAGGAGAAGCGAAAGCAACAATAGCTGAGTTTCTACAGAGGCCTTGCCCACCCCAACCCTCCGCGGGGATCTGAGGAGGGGCCGCGGTGCAAGGTGCAGAGGTGAGCCTTGGCGGGGCTTTTGCTGGAAAGAGACTTTGACAAAGGTAGTGCCGCAGCTCAGCGGGGCTTGAGTGCAGGGAGCTTGAAAGCAGAGATCCAATGATCCCAAAATAAAGGAAGTGAGCGAGAGGCCAGGAACACAAAGAAAAGTGACCTCGCCTAGAAGTAGCTCTGTAGCAAGAAAGGACACAAACTTGACCTCACGGATCCTGAGGCTGGTATTGATCAGAAAAAGGTCCGCAGCCTCTGGAATGGGCTGCCGTTTGAGCTCAGTGGGCCACTAAGTGCAGCAACGAGTCTGAAAAGACACAGGCTGCCATTGATTATAAGAAACATGCTGGGTGGCACGGCTCGTTGCAAATTTGGTGGAATTTGAATTAATTTCTGCAGAAAGAACAGCTTAAAAGGGAATTGTACCCATCCCACGCGCACAAAAATTGCTTGAAGAAAAACTTGAAAGATTTTCTAGACATAGAATTTTAAAGGACAATAGAATAAGGATACATTTTCTTGGTTCGAATTTCTAAGCACTTGATTCAGCTAAAGAATGAGTAAAAACATTAGCACTGGCTAATGTCTGCAATAGTGAAATCATGAACTAAAATTGTATGTATAGCTTGGAATTCTTCTTTCATTAAAGGCTTTAGTTGACTGTGACTAAGTAAAAAGTAGTTTTAAATATATTTTAATTGGATATTAAGATCCACTGAATGCTTTGAATGCTCACGTGAACAATCAAGAAGTTTCTCTGAAGAAGATTAGCTTTGGCCAAAAGTGTATATACTAGGAAATTACTAAAAATTGTGTTCTAACAAGAGCATTCCCTGTTTATAAATGCTGCACTATTGAAGATGGCAGCATATAGATTCACCAAAAAAAAGAATATGGTGAAAAAAATACCGATATAGATAAGCAGGCCTATCCAAAAATCTATAGCCAAGGAACTGAATTGCCAAAATCAAAGGTCTGTTTTAATTGCTTCCTACTTTTTCCTTTGCTCTTTTAGTCATGCAAAGAAGTATATGTTGGCACATCAGGAAGTTTGCTACATGACAATAATGAGATTAACTCTCATCTACTCTCTGTCTCACGCATTCTTTTTTGTTTGTTGGTTTGTTTGTTTCATTCGTTTTTATATGTCTGCATAGTCCAAGCGTCCTACCGAATGTATTTCCTTCCTCATTCTCAAATGATCTCATCATATTTTCACACCCACTACCTTAGTAAGTCATCGTTTCTTCTCTGGAGTTCTGGCAGCCTTCTGACTAAACTAACTAAACTACCCTCAGAAGCGAAGAAAGGAACGACAATAAAAGATGGCGTGGAACTTTGAATTCCACCCAATTCAGTGTGTCTGGAAGAGGAAGACAAGTGGCTGGTGGACACAGCGATCCCTGCAGAGGTAGAAGGTGGTTAAGTGACCAAGTGTTGTGCTGGTGGAGTTAAGGAGTTTAAGTTCTGTTTTTGGACAGTATATGAGAACACTGAAGATTTTATCCTCAAAAAGGATGAGATTTTGCCACTTGTGACAACATCGATGGCTGAAGACAGTATCATGCTAAGTGTAATAGGTTGGACAGAGAAAGACAAATACCATGTGACTTCACTTATATGTGGAATCGAAAGCACAAAACAAACAACTAAACACACACACACACACACACACACACACACACACACACACAAAGCAGAATCAAACCCATAAAATCAGAGAACAGGCTGATGGTTGCCAGAGGGGAGGGGGTGGGTGATGGGCAAAATGAGTGAAGGGGGAGTGGAAGATACAAGCTTCCACTTATGGAATGAATAAGTCCCAGGAATGAAAGGCACAGCGTAGGAAATACAGTCAGTGGCATTATAACTGCATTGCATGGTGAGAGATGAGAGCTGGCTGTAGTTGGGGCAAGCATACAGTAATGCATCGAGTTCTTGAATCATTGTGTTTTGACACCTGAAAACAACGTGACGCAGTGGGTCATCTATGCTTCGATTAAAACATAATAAAAACATAAAGAGAATGTTCTCACTTGAAAACAACAATAAAACGCTGAGGTTTTTTAAAAACAGGAGTGGAATTATGCGACCTACGTTTTAGGAAGTTCACATGGCAGATTTCTGGTTGCATGAAGGACTGTTTAATTTATGAAGTGCCATACCAACTCAAGGTATGGTTGGTACTAACGTATTTTCCTCACTATTCCTGTCTGTTGAAGTGAGGCACGCTGTCCTTTATTTTATTCCATTGTGCGTTATTAGATTTCATTGTGGTGTTTCTCATACATTGCGTATACTAGGTGGGCAAAATAAAAACGAAGATCCTTACCTCCCATGAGTATCAGTCAATATGAATTAAAAATCAAATGCAAAAGGGAACACTACATTTCTGGAACACTACATTTCTAGAAGAAAGTATAGACTACCATTAGGTGTGCAGAGTGAGGAAGTTCACATATACGGTATAAGAGGCACTAACTTACATTACATTCAAATCAGGAACCTCTATACATCAAAAGGATGAACATAAGAAAGTGAAAAGAAAAGAGTGGATTGTAGATACATCTGCTAATATCTCAGAATATCTGAAGAATTCTCTTGAATTCGCATAAAAAATTCATAGAAAAATAAAAGAAGGTAATAGATATTTCAAAGCAGAAGAAACATGAAGAATCAATAAGCATATGTAAAGACTTTTGATCTCCTTAATAACAGGGTAAATTAAGTCACAAAGAGATACAATTTACAACCACCAGATTGTCAAGAAAAAAAATTAAAAGTGTAATAATGCCAAATGTTGGCAAGGATATGGAAAAGCCAGAAATTCTAAATGCTGCCAGTGGGAGTGAAAATTGGCATAACCTCTATGGAAACAAATTGGCATTATCAAGTTAACTCCAACACATGCATGAATTAGCATGCAAGAAAATGTTTACACCAACATTGTTTGTGAGACCAAAAATAACTAACTCATTCACTGAATAAATAAATGCATAGATTTTCTATAACTACATAATGAAATACAATATAGCAGCGAAAACGAGTGAACTAGAGCCGCATGCCCCAAGATGAGTCTCAGATAAGGTGTTGAAAAAATTCGCAAGTTACAAACTATACCTCATTTACGAAAGGCAATCAGTGAATAACATCTTTTACAACTTCAGAAATAAAAGAATCCATTACTTAGGGATATCTCCAGAGATCACCAATCCATAAAGGCATACAATTGTTACTATTAACTTAAGATGATTAACAATGATTGAAATTATTAATTTACATTTAATGTTTACTTCCCGGGCAGAAGCGAGTTTGGGAATTGGTAAGGAAGGGCTATGAGGTCATCAGCGGTAATGATAAGTTTCACTTTCTAAAGTTTGGTATTTTATTATTGTGTTTCATAAATTACGTATATGGCGTCTATATTCTTATGCATAGACCAAATTCCTCCCAGTAAAACAGAGAAGAGTAAATAATTTATTTACAATGTAGAAAAAAGTGAGTCAATGAGTGATGTCAGCCTTGCTATCTGATAAGGTAGTGTCATCACAGTTTAACCTGAGATATGGAAACACGTCTAAGAGTTTATGTTTCAAATTACGAGCAAATTCTCAATGATCTGCCTCATCACCTCCATCTGTCCACCATTATCCGAGTGTTCTTGCAGCACCTAGTACATGGCTGTACCACAACACTGTCAAAACTATGTTCCCGGAATTTCACTTTGACCATTATTACATTGTCAATTCCTGGCACATGGTTGTACTCAATCCACATTGATCAAATTCATGGATGAATGATGGCCTTCAACTGAATTGTGACCCTATCCGAATTTAAAAGGTCTTTTAGCTCTTCACAAATACTCTTTTCTGTATTTCCTAAGACTTATCAGATCTAAGTATTACTATTCTGATTAAAACAGTAAGAGTAAGGCATTTAGACGCCGTGCAAACAGGTTATATTTGAAAGTGTTTGTGATTCAGTGTCTTCATATCATGTTATGTGTTAATGTAATCACAATAAATAAAATAAGCTTAGGGGCACCTGGGTGGCTCAATCGGTTGAGTGTCCAATTTCGACTCAAGTTACGATCTCATGGTTTGTGAGTTTGAGCCCCACATCAGGCTCACTGATGTCAGGGGCACAAAGCCTGCTTCGGATCCTCTCTGCCCCTATCTCTGCCACATTTTTTTAAAAAGCTTAAAATGAGGGAAAAAAATGGGATCTTAAAATTTCCCTTAAATAAATTTAATGCAGTTTATTTTCTGCAGGTAAGTGTAGTTCTAAATGACTACATAAGTTATTAATTATGGCCAACTGAACTCTCTGTGAAAATTAAGGTATCCTCTCCCACTGTAGAGAAAAGTCTTAAGATCACAATACCGGGGGATAAAAAAAAATGTTATTAGTTTACTTAAGTTCACATCACCTTAATTGGAGTGTTTGGCTGACTGTGGTCCATATAAGGGGTCGCCAGGCACTGGGTGAGGGAAGTTTGGAGCCATTTTCAGCAGTCACAGAGGTCATAGCCAATAATGATCATGAATAAGCCTGTGGTGTTAGTCACCTGGCTTCAGACCTGATGCATTTGCAGCTGTCCTCTACAATTTTAAACAGGGCTACCATTTCAGTTAAGTGTATTTAATGCTTTCCAAATCAAGGAATTATCAGTACTTCCAAGATCCCAGACAATTCCACCAAGCCTGGAATACATAATAGGCTGTGTGTCAACAGGAAAACATAGCCCAGTCTTCTTGTGTAGGGATGCAAAAATTATCATGGAGATCATGAAAATTAGGCAATTCCCCTAAAGTAATCTTTATGGTGATTCGAAAATTAAGAGATAGCCTATAAATATTCCCTTCAGGTAAGGGTGTAGGTTGTCACAGCTCTTTGTAAAATCGTCAAAACATTAAAAACCAAAAAAAATTGAAAATCAATCTTTTAATCTTTCACTTATTACTTGATATCAGTAAGGCAATAACTTTCTTTCCTTCTCTCTCTCTCTTGTCTTTCTCCTTCTCCTCCTCCTCCTTCTTCTTCTTCTTCTTCTTCTTCTTCTTCTTCTTCTTCTCTCTCCTCCTTCTTCTCCTTCTCCTTCTTCTCCTTTCTCAAAAAATTTAATTGATTAGTTCTGTTGGGTTGTGTTCACATTGCCTGATGGAAGGAAACAAAGATGAAGAGGAGAATAGGGGGATATTGATAAGCACGTGGAATTTCTTAGAAAATATCTAAGAGGAAATATACTTTCCAATGAGTTGTAAAATGAGAGGCATGGCTATTCACGTAAGCGTCCACTGGAAGACATCAAGCAGGTGGGGGAAGGAGGCAAGGAGCTGCTAGAACATCATCTGTGCTCACATGTGCACCGACAGCTGGATTAGTGGGAGATCAAGAGAACACATGTCTGCAGAAGAGACTGAGCAAGTACATCAACATGACCTGTAGACCCATGTGCCCCATTTGAAGAAACTCATTTGCAAATCCCTCAATAGTTTCATGCCTTCCTAAGGCGTTAAAATGCTCCATTCAGGATATAGAGGTCAAGGAGGGAATCCAGGTGGAAAGCATGTGCCAAGAGCTTTTGATCATTTGATCATTTCTGATAAAGAAATAAGAATCGCTGGTGATCGCATTTAAAACATTAAAACTATATCAAAGCTTCAAATACCCCTTTATCTAAAACTGTAGGTCATTGTAACGAATTAAAATAATCCTTACATTTAAAATGTGTTTCTCGTTTAAGGATTTCTACAATTTTATAATATGTAATGTATACTAAGCACTTTGGCAATCTTTACTCTTTAACATTTCTAGACATGTGACTTGATTAAAAATGGGATAACATCATCCAAAAAAAATCTTTATTGTGTACCTACCAGGTGCATGGCACTTTGCTGAGACAGAATTTACTACTATTTATAGTGTGATATTGCATATAATATATTTTTAAAGTCCACAGATAACTATGCTGCCTGCCTGTGTTGTCAATAATAGAAGTTCATGACATTTGATTTGAGTCTTTGTAAGAGGCAATGTTATTCTGATTTAATAGCTTCCATCTGTTCTTCTCATTTTCATTGCTCCTTTTACAGTTTCCAAATTCCACCCTGTACCCTCCAGGGAAATTTTCTCAAGCATTGATTCTATTCATCTATGAATTGGAGGAGGGGGGAGCGTACTTCTGCAGCCTTATGGTTTTGTTTATTGATCTTGATTGTTAGGCAACTTGTTGACATGCACACACTTGCTTTTCTATTTCTTTTATACATATATATATATTTAATTATATATCTTATATAATAAGATTATATATAATTATTATATTATATATTATTATTATATATATTTTATATATATATATATAATATTAGTGTTGGTTAAGTGCTTGGTGTAATTGCAAACACTTAATTTCAGAACAATATGTAGTGTTGCGATATTCCCTTACAAAGTTAAATAGAAGAATGTTTCATGAACAAAGATGCATGGAAAAGAGACCCCTCTTATGTTATGAACAGATCACTGAGTAATACCTGTTTACTACTATAAAACAGAAACAGAATACTGTTTAAACATATTGTTTAAAATACAAGGATGTGAATGTAAAGCTTCATTTAAAATTATTACAATGTATTTCAACATCAGTCAAATATTAGCCACTGTTAACACAGATATTACACATTTGGGAAATCTCATGAGCATATGAGTCTCATGTAGCATTATTTTCAACCCTTTCTTTTATAAATAGGTATCATATTCAACTAAAAATGGATAAGAAATAAGTGTAGTTCTATTTTGACATTATATGTCATCCAATTTCAGGCTAGATCTCTGAAGTCAAAAACTGAATGTACAATATTTTTACTGTACTCTAGCAAAGGCTTTACAAATGTGTTCATCTTCATACAGTTAAGAAGGAAAGTAAAAGATGATAACTAATATTTCACAATCACCCATGATGCTCATGACATAAAACTAATCACATCTGCTTTATCATTCGTTTTTTGAGAAGCAGTGTTTTATGATGTCTTGATGCTGAAATGTTTCAGGTTTCAATATAAAAATCTCAGATGGAAAGATATATAGATATATTTCATATTAATAATAAAAAGTGCCACTAATCTAAAACTTTAGTGAAGCATTTCCCATATTTATTGGCTACAGAGTAGGGTTGATATTTTCAGACACACATTTCAGGGAGATTCACCTTAATCCAAAAGGAAATGTGCCCAATGTATGAAATCAACTGAGTTTAAGGTGGTAGGAGCTGCCTTTGCAGAATCATGGAAGAACCATAGATGATGCCTATGGAGACCTGGACTTTGAAGTTTCCTGTTGGGTTTCTCTGAATGCCATTTTCATTCCTGACGTTGAGTCCAGCCTGGCCTGAAGGCCTTTCATCCCAGTCTTCTAGACTCTGACAATAAATCGTTGTGCAACTTTGCACCAGTCAATTTACCCATGCTTTGACTCCTTCACCTAAACACTTCTTTTCAGCTGAGAATTTCCAAATTTGTAATCAAATTAATGCTTTGTCTTTTATTTTGCAGTAGGTTCCATTTTAATTTCAGATGATTCTTCTCTAGATATCTCAATTAAATAACATAATTCTCCTATCAAACCATCACGGCCACGTCTAATCCCATATGCTCTATAATACCCCTACTTGTGTTTCTACTTCCTTGCTCTGCAATTATTTACCATATGTACCAAACTAGCTTATTTCATATATACGCTTGCCTTTGTCACCAACTGAACTAGATTTAAAATAAAAACAATTTTTATCTTTTTATTTTTATTTATTTTTAATTTTTTTTTAATGTTTATTTATTTTTGAGACAGAGAGAGACAGAGCATGAATGGGGGAGGGTCAGAGAGAGAAGGAGACACAGAATCTGAAGCAGGCTCCAGGCTCTGAGCTGTCAGCACAGAGCCCGACGCGGGGCTTGAACTCACGGACCGTGAGATCATGACCTGAGCCTGTTGGACGCTTAACCGACTGAGCCACCCAGGTGCCCCTAAAAACAATTTTTAAAGTTTTATTTATTTATTTTTAGACATACACACACACACACACACACACACACACACACAGCGTGAGCAGGGGAGGGGCAGAGAGAAGAAGAGACAGAATCCCAAGCAGGCTCCAAGCTGTCAGTAGCACCCAACGTGGGGCTTGAACTTACGAACTGCGGCATCATGACCTGAGCCAAAATCGAGAGTTGGACGCTTAACCCAACTGAGCCACCCAGCTAATTACCCCTAATTACCTAGATTTTAAGTTCTTTGGTAGCAGATGTGTCATTTTCTCCTCAAAACAAAAGGCAGGGTGCCGTATACATAGTAGGTTTTAGATACTTGTTTACTGCAATGAAGCTCTAAAATAATCATTGATGTCTGCATTTATGAATGTATTCATTCATTCATTCACCAACTGGTAGGAAGACCTAGTATGTGCTCACCATAGAGAAAGATGCTTGAGATATAAAACATATGCAACACAAAGTCCAGAGAATCAGAAAGGATTCTTGAACGGTAACATAAAGTTTGGGGCTATATCTCCTGAAACAATGAGAATATCATTCTAAAATAAAAGCTATCATAAGATTCAATGAAATGTGTATACTTAGGGCCCCTCAAATGATTTCACACCTCAGCAACTCCTACAGGTTAGCCCTGATTAATTACTCAAGTAGAGTCTCTATTAAATGATCAGTTATTTGGGGACATCTGGGTAGCTCAGTCAGTTAAGTGTCTGACTCTTGGTTTCAGCTCAGGTCGTGGCCTCCCAATTCATGAATTTGAGACCCATACTGGGGTGTGCTGACAGTGTGGACCAGCTTGGGATTCTCTCTCTCTCTCTCTCTCTCTCTCTTTCTCTCTCTCTGTCTCCCTCTGCCCCTCTGCTGCTCATGTTCTCTCTTTCTCTCTCTCTCAACATAAATAAGTAAACTTTAAACAATAATCAGTTATTTCACACATTTTCAAAAAATGTTTTTTAAATTCAATAATGGGTTTCTCTAAAGTGTTGAAGGTTTTTCTTTCTTTACACTAGCATGCATTTAAACAATGGTTTTCTTTCCTTTTTTTGTTTATTAGTCATTTTTGTGGTAAATATTGACGATTTAATTTCTCTACCTTAAAACAATTTTTTTTTCTTTCTCTAGGGTAGGTGTTTTATATGCTCTGCTTTAAGCTAATTGACTCGTGCGTTGTGCCTGGGTGTGGAGTGTGTGTGTCCTCCGATCCACTGTTGAGTTATCCATTAAAATACTATTGTCCAGGGGCGCCTGGGTGGCTCGTCGGTTGAGCGTCCAACTTCGGCTCAGGTCATGATCTCACAGTCTGTGGGTTCGAGCCCCGCGTTGGGCTCTGTGATGACAGCTCAGAGCCTGGAGCCTGCTTCCGATTCTGTGTCTCCCTCTCTCTGGCCCTCCCCTGCTCATGTTCTGTCTCTCTCTGTCGCAAAAATAAATAAAAACATTAAAAAAAATACTATTGTCCATTCTATCCCCAAACAAACCCAATTAAATGTATTATAAAGGCTTTTACCTTCAAAACTCACCTACAGTACAAGCCTAGAATATTGAGGTGATTTGTTACATGACAAAACCATAGTCATTGCTGTCCAATATTGACCACAATTCTCAAGGTTCCATCAGTTTTCCAGCTTATTCATATTTTGTTTCTTTTTTCTGGATTGCATTTTATGAACTTAAATGCAATTTTATTTATTTAGAGATTTTTAAAACTTTACTTAGTTCCATTGAATGTTTATTGCCAGTATTAGTAACACATTCAAATTTGAAATTCTAGTACATGTTTTCCTGTCATTCTCACGATATTTTCAAACAGGAAATGGAGAATCATTTCAATAAAGTATCAATTGCTTTGCCTTTCTACTGGAAGATCTACTCTCCACTTCAACATTATAGTGTTTTTTGAGTGTGGTGTTTTATGTCACTAAGTCAATTAGAATAAAATTTGTGCGATAATATATTTATGAGTCAGCATTTAAAAAGTACATATTCATTCATTTCACAGTTAACTTTAAGACTTGCCAGAAATAACGGCCGTTCTTGAAGGCTGTTACACGTTATGTCTTATTTGTAGGCTGTGTTTAAAATCAAATTCTTACTTTTTTCTTAGAGGTAAGTAAAATCCAGTTTTTTTTATTTGTAAGTAAAATCCAGTTTTTTTACTGGAAGCAAACCAATGCTACTTGATTTTACCCTCAGCTGACTCGTTCAGTACCCTTCATTCTAACACTTTGTTCTCTGAATGAATTTCTATGATTATTTGCTAGAAGTTTTTTTTTTTTTTCCTGGAGAGAGATGCCTTACAGCCTTAAATATTGAAATGCACTAAAGCATACAAAAACCTGGAGATGTGATGGGAGAGGCTGAGAAGAATTCCATACAGGATGACCTTCACATTTGGATAGCAAACTCTTGTAAAACATCTTTCTTTTTCTCAGTCATCTATTCACAAATACTTGTCTCTACACATATTTTCAAACCTTTTATGCTAACAAAGACTGATGAAGCTAAAGCATTTGTAACAGGTTTTAGCGTTACAAACTTGAATTCAGTCACAAGAATCTTCATGAAGGGGAAAAAAAAAGACAGTGAGTTTGAATCTCCCAAAGTATTATCAAATCCATATAAGCAAACAATGATGATATTAACTATGCACTATATTACTAAAGCATAACATGGAGGACAATAGGAACTTCAAGGCTCTTATGATCAAAATACAGTAACATAAACAAGTGTAAGCACCAATAAACAGTCTATGGCTTGATATTCATGATATGAATATTTATGGTATTTATTGGAGAAATTTTGACCTTTCCAGAATATCCTACAATTAAGGAATTGTGATGTGCAGGATTTTAAGCTAACGTTTACAACAGAATTCCAATCTATGCAAAAGTATTGTTAAAATGGTCTATATTAATAATACACAAATGCTGATCTCCTTTGCAAAACATTCCAGGAGAGTTCCAATGCCCATGTCGTCAGGTTTTATGAATAGCAAATTACCTTCGTGTCCTTTCCACCTCCAGTGCCAGTAGCCATAATCCGTAAGCAAACATTTACCCGACCAATAACCCTCTATAGTTGTCCAACCTTGAAGTAAAAGAACAATCTTCCCTATGTGTTTACTGGTGACAAGATGGCAAATGGTTTGGCCAGTGACTCAACTGACATACTAATGACTATTTGTGAGTAGACTGAGAATGGGGCATATGTTCTGTTGACTATGGCTGAAGGGGATAGAGAGGTGAGGTTCCTGCAAATAAACCTGTCTTTGAGGCAAGGAGAAGAAAGAAGGTGACTGAGTAGGTTGGCATTGAAGTCACTCACCTGTTGTGATCAGCACTGACTGGAACATTTTCTAGAACTCTGTTCACTGTTTTCCAGTTGAATTTTCAAAGAGTTTTTTAAGAAACAGAACCTCACATCTTAATATGACGATCCAAAATGTGACATGCTGTTTCTCAGTTGTATTTAAAGAGCATCCGATCACAAGGGGTCCTTGTAATCTGTGGGTTCTCTCTCTCTCTCTCTCTCTCTCTCTCTCTCTGTCTCTCTCTCTCTCCCTCTCTCATACACACATAAGGACATGCACACACAGGCACACACACACACATTCTTCCTCTCTGCCCTTCAGACTCCCAGCCGCAAAGCATCTGCATCTGTTACTTTCTAGAAACATTTTACATATTCCAGTCACTTTTGTTAGGCTTTTGTGTTTCTTAGTTGCCACAATTTCCCCTTCTTTTAGCCACAACCCCAGGCACTTCCTACTAGGGAATGACACCAAACAACATGTCAAGAGCCTTTCAAAATTGCTGCCAGACTTTAGTGACATTCTTACAGCATATGGAGTACCGATGTGCTGAAAATATGGCAGAAAACTACCTGATGCTTACCGTGTCAGGAAGTTCCAGTCTGATGGAGGGTTCTGGTTCAGATTTGCAACATAAACAGGACTTTAACTGTTTTTAACAAAGCATCTAAGTAAAAGTTACCAAGAATGTCTTTTTCAATCAGTTCTTTCTTCCAGCCCCCACCCTCCAAGCTCTGTCAATAGAAAAGGAAATAGTAAGATAAAATAAAAACTAAAACGATTCCTAAGGGATCTTGGCTAATAGAATAATTTAGTTATAATTTAAATATGTTGTCTGCTATATCAAGACAACATTATGTGAGAGCTAAGTTGTCTTTCATGTGAAACAAAACTCAAACTCAAATTGAAAAAGAAAAAAAAAAAAGGAGTTAGGAAACTCAGGAGATAGTCCTTCAGAAAAATATGTAGTAAAATAATTATGTGCTTAATAGGGAAACCCCTTTTAACTTGTTAATGAATTAGTATTTTTTTTAATAATATGCATAGCATACACATAATACATATGAATTCATATTCATACATATATGTGTATTTTTTATTTAACAGTTTTTATTATTATATTTGAAAATTACAGTAATATCTATACCAGTTTAGAATAATATCATACACAACAGTTTGGGGCAGATGTGTTATTTCATGATTTCCAGATGGAGATAAGTTTGTTCCACTGACTCTATATTTCTGAAATTGAAATTTAATATCTTTTATGGCAAAAAGAACATAAAGACTGAAACAAATAATATTAGAGAACGACACAAGTGTCTACACCTGGTCCTTGGAATTCAGTTTTATTATAAATTTAAATCAATAACCTTTCAAAAAGGGCTTGCTATATTAATACAGTCATTTAAAAATATTTCAGGCAGTCTTTTTGTTTATAATATAGTTTTTGACATAAAAAGCTGGTCATTTTAATAGGTATTGAGTCCTTGAGCAAGTTCCTGAAATGCATAAAGCCTTGGCTTTCACAAAACACATAATAGGATATATTTCATAAAGGTTTCTTATGAACTAAAGGAGATAATGCATATACATGTATTTAAATTTTTTTAATGTTTGTTTATTTTTGAGAGAGATAGAGCGCAATCAGAGGAAGGGCAGAGACAGAGGGAGACACAGAATCGGAAGCAGGCTCCAGGCTCTGAGCTGTCATGTCAGTACAGAGCCTGATGTGGGGCTTGAACTCATGAACCATGAGATCACAGCCTGAGCTGAAATCAGGCGCTTAACCGACTGAGCCACCCAGGTGCCCCATACATATAAATCTAATAGCACAATTGCAGCATGTGGTAAATGCTCAAAAATATGTCAGTTATGTTACTTCAAATGTTTGCTACATATTATTGATAGAGTTCTGCCTGAAACAAGTTTTTGAATGGATGTTAACTTTTAAGTATTTCTATGGCAAACAATGATTGGATGGATTATTGGAATGTTATCTTCTCTCTCATTCATGTAGGATTACCCTCAAATCCTATTTAAACATCTATAGCGTTCCTAAAGCTGGTCTATGCAAGGCTTTGCCCTCCTTCCCAAAGCTTAATTAGCCAAATTTACCTTACTTTGAGCGTTCTGGTCAAATCTGCAGTTGGCCTCATCTACCTTTTGAATCTGTTCCCTATTAATTTTTAATAGAAGCCTTTCCCTCCAGAGGTATACTTTTAATCTTCATTTTAGAATGTCACTATTTCCAAGCAGTTATTTCAAACCTTCAAGAAAAAAAAAAGTTCCCATCGTATATAAATTGCACTAGCCCAGAAAGAAATGAAAATTTTAACAGCCATCATTTGTAAACTTACTGTTTAACCATGATACTAAAAATTGACCAGAAAAAAAATCTGAAAAAAGCCGAGAACAAACTGTATTGATAAAAATACATTTTAAATAAAATATTAGTGATAAAGTATAATACATTAAAAGATTAATACCTCATTGGGAGTATAATTTATTTAGGAAACAGAAAGATTTATCGTAGGCTACTGTTAAAAACATTCATTCCATAATCAGACTGAAAAGAACTATATCCATAGTTATTTCAAAGGTATAAAAATCCATCCCAAATTTTTAAAATTAAAAATAAAATCATGCAAATATTACCTACACCTATATCTGGAGTGGAAGGACATGTTCTTGACCTGAAGGGTAAGTATTTCAAACTAAAACATTGTATATATATATATGCAATGAAGAAGAGAGGAAGACACACACACACACACACACACACACACTCACACACAGAGAAAGAGAGAGGGAGGGAGGGAGGGAGGGAGAAGGAGATTACATTAGGAACAAATGATGGATGCCTATTATCAATTTTTACAATTGCAATATGACATATGAACTAATGAGGAATATGAGCGTTGTGAAGAAGAAGGAAATTTTTCATTATTTACAGACATTTTCTTCATCCATTAGAAATACTCAGGAGAATCAAAAGCAAAAACATATATAAAATTAAATTAACAAAAGAGTTCAATAAAAAGACTGGCCACTAAAAAATAAATGAAAAGTCAATAGGTTTTCTAAAATGAATTGGAGTTTGCCACGGAGGAAAATTCCATTCAAGCCTATTATTAAATACGGAACATACTGGGATTGTTTATACAAAAACCTACAAATATTTGCTGAGGTATATAAAATATAATGACCAGTGACAAAACCATTCGTAAGAATAGTTAAAGCAGAATAACAGAGCTACTGGTTTGTTCCAAGTTAATGAATCTCTCTGCTACTTGACATAGAAAGAGAAAGATCAAGGTAGGAAGGTTCTGACTCCTCCCTTCCAACCAGTCCCCTATCAGCACCTTCCATTGGCCAAACTGGCCAAACATAACCAGAGCTAATAGGCAAGTAAGTGCACATGAAAGTGCTCTTCCTCAAATGGAAAGGAGGAGACAAGATCTGGGAGCAAACACAGGCACATTCATTTTATCACTCACCCTTCACTCTCTTTATTCTGTAGTTCTGTTACTTTTACCCTTTGCTATTCTTCTACTCTGGCTGTATTTCAATCCCACAAAACAAGCTCATGTTTTCTCTTAACATGATTCAACTGTAAAAAAACAAAACAACAGCAACAATAAAAAACATAATTTGACTTAAATACTACAAATAGGCTCTATTTGTACTATGATTCCCCTTACACGCTTCTGGGGATGTTAATTTCTCTCCAGCCAAGATCCCACTTGGACATGCTGTAATCTACACACAGACTATTCTGTTAATTACCACCAACATTATTCTTACAGAATAGTAGAGGAAATGCAGTAAAAGGGATGGGTTGGTTCCCATCTACAAACACGTACGTAAAACTATGAACTCTTGTTTTCATGTCGAGAACTATGAATTAGCCTGAAGTTGCTCACTATGAATTCCTTCTTCTATCATAACGTTTCCCTTCCTGTAGCCAATGCACACAGAATGGAGAATGTTGAGTAAATGTGCTCTTATCAATAAAGTTGATATAACCCAACTTTATATTCCATGTCCTTGGATTTATATCCTTAAAAGAAATTCCACACATACTTCTTAGATATCTAACATAAATTATCACAATTTCCTAGATATTTTTGTACTTGTATTTGCATTCCTGTGACTGATGGTCTTTGATTCTGGTTATAGGTCTGAAATCAAAACAAGACAGTGAGTATGAACCTTGAGGACAGACAGTAGGCTTTCTCTGGCAGACAACTGGTTAAGACGGGGGCGTGAAAGGTCTTTACGGCCAGAGGAAGAAAATGACATCTGACAGGAGAAAAAGAGCTGCTCTTGTTGGAAAGGCAGGCTCAGGGTAATTAGGAGGGTCAAGATTCTCGGAATTTTCTGAGTCGACTCCAAAAGACCACATCCAAGTCTCTCCCACTCCTCTCAAATCCATATCGTAAGCTCTCCATGAAAGACATGGTGAGGCTTTGCGTCCAACTTGTTTTGTGATTCTGCTACAAGTACAGTTAGGATTTGGGCTTGAATTATCTAGCTATTTCTGTCCTCTGGTTAAAAAAAGAAAGAAAGAAAAAAAAAGAAAAAAAAAAGAAAAAGAAAAAAAGTAAGAGTTAATTTGAAGTTTTACCAAAATTACCAAAATTACTGTTTGGCAGGACCAATTTTCTCTAAGAAAAGAACTAATTCTCAAATTGTAAGATTTCATGCCACAATGATACGTCTTCTAAACATCTTTTTAAATATTTATCGGATTTCTAATGCTGACCCCTTTTTCTTTGCCGGCATTTGTTCTTGGTTCTTTCTCTCTGTCCAGATTAGTCTTGCCAGATGTTTAATAATTTTAGTAGTGGTTTCAAAGCCTTTTTTATGCAGTCTCTTGGAGGATATTTTCTATTTCATTAATGTCCACTCTAACTTCGTTCTATTTTTCAGTCACTTTCAGTTATGGTTTACATTCTGACTTCTTGAAACAAATAAGATTATTGATTTTTGACATTGTTCTTTTTAAATATATGCATTCAAAATGACTATGCATTATTATAGCATCAAGGAATATTGATATAAAATGTTTTTATTAGAATTCATATGCTAATTTCTATTTTCATTTTCATTTCTTAGTTGATTAATGAATATTGCCTAATTTCTAAGGCTTTGAGGTTTTTCCTAATAGTTCTTCGTCACTGAGATCTAGTTTAGTTATGCTGTGGTCAGAGAACACAGATTACACAATTTCCATCCCCTGGCATTTGTTGTTTTGTGGGGCCAGAATAGGGTCAATTTTGGTAAAAGTCCCATGGGTGCTGGCACATGTGTATTTCTTGCAATTTGGTGTTTTACATATTATCAGTTAGGTCATATTTGTCAATGACACAGTTGAAATCTATACTTACTGATTTTTTGGTCTGCTTTTTTATTCTATTACTGGGAAAGATTTGCTAAAATAATCCACTACGTGCTCTTTGTTTATATCTCCTTTTGTTTTGACAATTTTCACTTTACAGACTTTGATGGTGTGTGTTTATATATAACTTTAGCATAAGTTCATCTTGTGCACTGAAACTTTAATCATTATCAGGTCTCCCATTTTTATACTTTCCAATAATCCTGACTTAATTTATATTTGTTTGAAATCAGAATATTTACATAAGCTCTATCTCTGATTAAATCATCAGTTTTTCTTTATGTGAAAATGGTTTATTTACCTGCACCTCTGAAGCATATCTCTCATGGATATATATTTCATCTCTTAGCAGTTTTGGAGAATTCTTTAACATTATTTCTTCTTACGCATCAGTCCCATTCTTGTTTCTTCTTCTTTCGAGACTATAATTACATTTCCCACATGTTAAGCTCATTTCTCTGTTGTCTGTCATTTTTCTTCCCATGTGATTTTGTATGAATTTTTATTTTATTTACCTTCCAATTCATCATCCCTACCTTATCATTATTTAGCGCTCTATTAAACTGTATTTATTCAGTCATTAAATGCTTCGTTTAAAAATTTTTTTAATCTTTATTTATTTTTGAGAGAGAGAGAGAGAGAAAGAGCATGAGCAGGGGACGGACAGAGAGAGAGGGAGGCACAGAATCTGAAGCAGGCTTCAGGCTCTGAGCTGTTGACACAGAGCCTGACGCAGGGCTCAAACTCACCGACTGCAAGATTATGACCTGAGCCAAAGTTGGACCCTTAACCAACTGAGCCACCCAGGTGCCCCAGTCATTAAATGTTTCTGAGTTCTTGCTTCCTGTTTATTGTATATGTATTTAGTTCCTATTGCCGTGCAAATTAACACCTTAAAACAACAGGTATTTATTATCTCATGTTTCTGTGGGCTAAAAACTCCAGGTAGTTTTGAGTGGATTCTCTATGTAGAGTCTTATAGGATCAAAGTCAAGGTGTGGGCCATACTGGACTCTCATCTGGAGAAGAATCTGAGTCCAAATTCATTCAGATTGTTGGTCATATTTTATTCCTTGACCTTGAAAGACAGAGGTCCCCGTTTCACTTTCGGCCATCTGATGGTGGCTTTCATCTCCAAAACCACACACATTCTCTGACATGTGGCCCCTTCCAATCTCAGAGCCAGGAATAGCAAGTCGATGTTTCTTCAAAACTTGAATCTCTCACTTCCTCTTCTGCTACTGACCAGAGAAAATGCGGTTCCTACCTGCCCGTGTGCTTAGATTGGTCCCACTTGGATAAACTCGTTATTTTAAGATCAACAAATTGAGAATCTTAATTACATCTGAATGTCCCTTTAGCCATAAAACCTAACATACAGGAATAATGCAGGAGGTCATTTGGAATTCTGCCTTCCACAGTGCATTTCAGTTATAGAATCTCCATTTGATTTTTTCAACTTTTGATGTGATTCTCCATTTTTTTTGGCTTTATTTCTTAAACACATTCATTAGTCATAGTTAAATAATGACACTGATTACTCCAAACTATGGAATATCTTTTACATGTGATTCTATTGCTTTTGTCTCGCTTTTTGGTCACTTGTTTCCTTTCCTTTCCTTTCCTTTCCTTTCCTTTCCTTTCCTTTCCTTTCCTTTCCTTTCCTTTCCTTTCTTTTTTCTTTTCTTTTCTTTTCTTTTCTTTTCTTTTCTCTTTTCTTTTTTTCTTTTCTTTCTTTCTTTCTTTCTTTCTTTCTTTCTTTCTTTCTTTCTTTCTCTTTCTTTCTTTCTTTCTTTCTTTCTTTCTTTCTTTCTTTCTACATACATAGCTATATTTTATTGAATGCCTGGGATTGAGTATGAAAAATTGTAGATTTAGTTTGAGCACGAGATGACTTTACCTTCCTGCATAGAAGATTTATTTTGTATTTTACCAGATATTCTAGCTAGCAAAAGCTCATCTAAGATTGAACTGATGTGACAAAGGGTTTTAATCTTTAAAATGCTTCCTCTATTTACGATGTATTCTAATTCCTTTGTAGAATCACAGTTTATAGCCTAGGATATTTATCAGCTTTTATAGCCTAGGATATTTATCAGCTACTTCCTACCTGATGAGCCCTGAGATTCAAATCTTGTCCCCCTCTTCAGAGACTGCTCAGAGCCCTAGAGGCTTCCCCAGTTGCTCTCTTTTTTTTAATGTTTATTTATTTTTGAGAGCAAAAGAGCACAAGTAGGGGAAGTCCAGAGAGAGGGAAACAGGGAGACAGGGGATCTGAAGTGGTTTCCACGCAGACAGCAGAGAACCCGCTGTGCGGCTCAAACTCACGAACCCTGAGATCGTGACCTGAGCCGAAGTCGGACGCTCCACCGACTGAGCTGCTCAGGTGCCCCTCCCAGCCCCGTTGCTCTTAATCTATATTATGCTCAGCTTTTCCATGTCTCACATATAGCCTGAGTTGTTCAATGCATCAAGGTATAAAGTGGTTCTAAATATTAGACTCTTCTCTCCTGGCTGATCTTCTCTCCCTTCATTGAGTGCCTGTTGTCCTCATTGTTTTGATAGTTACCTGATGTCTCAAACAGTTGGGCTTTAAAAGAAGCCAGATTTCAACTTTTTTGAGCTATAATTTATAAACAATGAAATGAACACATTTTAGTTGTGGAGCTCAATGAGATTTGATCGATGTAATCATCACCAGAAAAGTCAAGATAATAAGTATTTCTGTCACCCCAAAAGATGCCCTTGCAGCACTTTTCCATTGTTTCTCCCTTAGTGCACGTTACCCTGACTTAACCTTGATCAACTCTCCATCCCCATGGATTGGTCTTTCCAGGGTTTCACATAAACACAATATGTTTTTGGGTTAGTTGTAGTTCTGACTTCCTACATAAATGCAAATTTTTGGGGGTAAATCTATTCATGTTGCCACATGTATCAATGTTTTTTCTTTTAATTACTTAGTATTACCCTATTTTATGAAAAGGTTTATGCATTTATATGGTGATGGACACTTGGGTTGTTGCATTTTTTTTTTAAATATAGATTTGGAATTAAGCTGCTTTAAATATTTTTTCACAAGCTCTTGGGATATGTTTTCACTTATTTTGTGTGAGTATCTAGGAGTGGAGGTACTTGGGCCCTAAGATGAGTGTATACTTAACATTATAGAATTTGTTAAACTGATTTTCCGGTGGTTCTATCATTTTACGTTTCCGGCAACACTGGGAGTTGCAATTACTCTCTATCTTTGCCAACACTTGTTGTTGTCGGTATTTTAAATTCTAGCCATTCCAGTGAGTGTGTATTAATAAATCATTATGTTTTAGTTTGCATTTCTCTTAATAATAAAAATGGGAAGCACATTTTCCTATGCTCATTGGCCATTTGTACATGTTCTTTACAGCAATATATGTGAAAAACATTGCCATATTTATGGGGTTCTTGTCCAATTATTGAGTTGTGAAGATTCTTTATACACTCTAGGTACATATCCCTTTTCAGATATGTGTATATGTACAGGGAAAATATGTGAACATCTTCTCCCGGTGAGCACCCTTGCCTTTTCATTTTAATAATGTGTTTTGGAAAGCAATTTTTTTTATTTTTTAAAAATTTTTTAATGTTTATTTATTTTTGAGACAGAGAGAGACAGAGCATGAATGGGGGAGGGTCAGAGAGAGAGAGAGACACAGAATCTGAAGCAGGCTCCAGGCTCTGATCTGTCAGCACAGAGCCTGACGTGGGGCTCAAACTCATGGACCGTGAGATCATGACCTGAGCCGAAGTTGGACACTTAACCGACTGAGCCACCCAGGCGCCCCTGGAAAGCAATTTTTAAACTTGTGATGAAGTGAAGTACGTCCATGTTTCTCCTTGTGCTTGTTGTCCCCCACCGTAGAAACTACTGCCCACTCAAAGTTTGCAAAGAGAGTGTCTCATGTTTTCTCTTAAAAGGTGTTCTAGTTTTACATTTTCCAACCCGTTTGGGACTCCAAACCATTCCGAGTTCATCGTGGTATAGAGTGAGTGGTAATGCTTGCAGTTCAGTTCTTCCAGATAGCTTTGAGTTGTCCAGACCCATCGTTTGAAAAGATAATCCTTTTCCCTCCTTGAATTAGGTTGACATTGTTATGATAAATGACTATACTTATGGTTCTAATTTTGGACTCCATTCCATTCATTGATACATATGTCCATTCTTAAACCAATACCACACACTGGTGATCACTTCAGCTTTGTAGGAAGTCTTCATTCAGTGGGTCAGTCTTCCAATGTTGGCTATTCTATGTCCCCTGCACTCCCATGTAAGTTGCAGAATCAGCTTCTCAATCTTTACAAAGAAAAACAAAAAGGCATCCAGGAGTTTCATTGAAATTGTGTTGAATCTATGGATAAATTTTGGGAGGATGGTCATTTGACACTATCAATTCTTCCTATAAATAAATTTTATGTATTTCTTCATTGTTCAGGTCTTTAACTTTTCTCTCTTCAATGTTTTGTAATATTCACTGTACAGTTGTGTATTTATTTATGGCAGTTTGTCTGATGGTTCTTCCTTGAAAACTTGCACTAAAACAACACCCTATTCACTACCTAATTGTTTTATTTTTCTTTGTGACATTTATGGTTATCTGGCATTCTATTGTATATCAATTTGTTCATTTTTACCGATCATTTCACTCAAGGAGAATAAGCTCCATGAGGGTGGGGTCAGTATTTCTCAGTGTACTGATCTATTACCAGTGCTTAGGAAAGTTCATGGTTCGTATTTGACACTGAACAGACATACATAGAAAACCAACAGGATTCTCACCTTCACTACACTGAAGTTTGTCTGCTCACAGGAAACCTGTCTCATGTCACCTCTTGTATCCAGGACCTAGATTTTTCTTTCCCACTTTATCTGGGACATGTCATTTCTGCCTTACACCCATATGTCTGTGATCTACCATTTCCTTCACCTTGATGGGCCCTTCTTCAACAAATATAAGTGAGGTTTTCAAGGGAGAGTCATTCAAAATCATTTTCTTAAATGTTGTTTCTATTTATTTCATTACTGAGGAGTAGGAGAAAGTAGGGTTTGGTTTCCATTATTAAGATCATTTCTGGGGTGCCTGGGTAGCTCACTTGGTTAAGCAGCCGACTCTTGATTTGGGCTCAGGTCATGATCTCAAGGTTTGTGGGTTTGAGCCTTGTGTCGGGCTCTGTGCTGACAGTGAGGGGCCTGTTTGGGATTCTCTCTCTCTCCCTCTCTCTCTTTGCCTCTCCCCCACTTGTGTGCGTGCCCTCTCTATCTCTCAAAATAAATAAATAAACTTTTTTTAATGTTTATTTATTTTTGAAAGAGACAGAGAAAGAGAGTATGAGGAGCAGAGAGAGAGGGAGACACAGAATCTGAAGCAGGCTCCACGCTTCGAGCTGTCATCCCAGAGCCTAATGCGGGGCTCAAACTTGTGAACCACGAGATCATGACCTGAGCCGAAGTCGGCCGCTCAACTGACTGAGCCACTCAGGTGACCCAACAAACTTTTTTTTTTAAAGATTATTTCTGATTATTGTATATATCCACTTTTGTTTCCTAAAGGAGTGAATTGGAACTCTTGGATTTTTAGTTTGTGTTACAAGATCTGTTCTCTTTCATACTTAAAATGAATTCTCTTTTGAAGATAGTGTGGTGTAGAAAGCAATGGAAATGGACACCTTAGCTGTGATGAAACCTTAACTCAGTTATGCCTCGTGCCTTGGCTGTCCTGTAACTTACTTCTGTCAAACTGTAGCAAAAATAATTCATTGGTTTGTTGCATTGGGCCTAACTTAATGTGTGTGTGTGTGTGTGTGTGTGTGTGTGAAACACACACCCATGCAAACACACACACACACACACACACACACACACACACTATTTAAATCAGTGTTAATATAACTCTCCAGGGCTTTCAGTTAATGCCATAATTTTCAAGTGTCCATATATTCAAAAAGTTACAAGAAATAAAATAAAAGCATGTAACACTTTAATTGCAGAGTATGTGCGGCTCACAGGGATCGTACTGATAAATAAAGGATAGTTCTTTCTAAAAGGTTACTTATTTAATAAAATGAATGAAAATCTATTTAAAGATAATTCAATTTAAGTTCTCATTGTCTTTTTAATTTCTAATATGTGAACATTATAAAGATGAGAATAGAAGTGATTGTTAATACAATTTTAATTTCCTTTCCATATCATTAATTCTGCATACACTAGATAGACAGCCTATCCAGAAAATGATTTTCGTAGAATTTTTGGTAGTATAAACTTTGTTTATCCCACTTAATCATAGTTTTGCAAGCCAGAAAGCCACCCCAGGCTTACCTTATACCTGTGTTTGTAACCAGGCTCCTACTCCTCAAAAAGGAAGTGAAAATAGAACAGAACTCAGCAGCATTTTATTTTTATGAAAAATAAAAATGCAATGGGCAAGAGAATAAAATATAGAATCTGGCCGTTTCATAAAGAGGTGACTCATGACTGTAGGTCTAATTCTGTGAATGCATACTTTACCGTTACACAGAAAAGATTCAGAATAAATGTTAAAGGATTTTCTCTTGGCTCAATCTTAGTGATGTGATCCATACATTTGTAAAAACTGATGATATTTTAGTGGAAGTGTAGTATGAAGGAATCCGGAAATATGTGTAGCTTCTGTTACTGGCTTCTTGAATTTCCCTTCCTTTGTAGAAATTGAGTGAAATAGATAGTTCCGAAATATCTTTCAATATTAAAATTGTATATGTCAAGTTGGGTAGTCCCCGTCAAAAAAAATTTTGGGGATTCCGCTATTTCCCACACCCACCAAACACTAATTGAGAACCAGGATGTAAAGTCCACTTGGGGACACAGATTTGCTTGCGGTCGTTTGTTAATTGTTGTATCTCCAAAGCCTAGCATAGACTCTGATACATAATAAATACTTAATCGGAGTTTGTTGAATGATGAATGAGGGAACTGACCTAATACATTTTCAAATATTAAATAAGGAAATAAACAAAATAAGAATTGATATTATTATAGAACCCTCATGCTCTAAAAATTTGGAGGCTGCTAACTTCTGATCTAAAGATTACAGGATTTTCATAGATGTCTGGAAAATTGTTCCTCTGCCAGGTGTGTATTAGTTCAAACTTAGGTTGAAGAACATTCTATACAGACGATCATGGATATTTATTTTCTTAGTACCTTAGTGTTTTAAAAATAAAAATACCCTTCTGGCATTTGATAAATGCTATCGGAGTGAATAAATTGGGAATTAATCATAGGCGGTCATTAGGGCTTGATGTTCGCTTGTCTATGTTGAGACTGAAATCAATCAAATGAACTAGCCTCTGTGCAAAATGTCAGTTGATTCTGGACTTACAAACAATAAAGCTAATAAAATTACTTGTATTGAGTTCAGATATTATTAAATTAATGAAATACATTGGGAAGGGTTTTTAAAAATCAATTTCATTTCCATACTCATTTTTTTTCACTAAATAAGATTCACTCGAGACTGCGTTGTCATTCTTTCCTTTTCCTGTTTGTTTTGTTGTTTACTTTGATACATTGATATTCTTACTGCTTGATCTATTGCAATAACCTTTTAACAGGCTTCCCTGTCTGGAGGGTCTCATCCGTTCAACTTAACTCAAATGGATAACACTACTTCTATCTCCCCTGATCAAAACACCTGCAGGGGCTCTCTATTACATAAAGAACAAAGTCCAAATTCCTCTCCCTTCAAGAAATGATCCCTGCTGCTTCTACCTGCCTCTTAAATATATTTCAAACACCGGCATTCTCCCCATCACTACCGCCAACCAACATCTTAGTTCAACTCCCTCTTCTATTGCCTGGATCATTGCAACAGAAACCTCCCTAAATCTGCCCTACTCTCATCTTCCTCTGTGTAGAGGAGCACTGTAGAGACATGAGTGAATTTTAAATTAAGCCTGATCACACCGTCACAAAATATCATGCGCCTTACAGCTTGATGGTATGTCCATTTGCTGTTAGATCCATTGCCAAAGAGTCCTGTGTTGCTCTCTATCACAGGGCGCTTCCTTCCTCCTGGCTGGTTTCCTGGTAATTTGTGAAATATGGGAAGTCAGTATCCCAACTGTGATTCCAGTTTCTGCCCAACGTTCAACTCCCTGTGTGGCCACAGTTATCACCGGAAATGCCAATCACAGCTTTTTCTTGTATCGGAAGCTCTGCCACACCACCCCCTCTCTATATCCCTTCAGCATAATGGTAAGGAGTGTCCTCCAAGTGTCCCAAAACTATAGGTCACCTTACTGTCCCCCTTTTGGTTTCTCCACACCCCTTTCACCTCTGTAATTAAGTCTTGGCAATAAATTCTCCAGTCGGAGGCATCTGAAGTGGTTTCGGTGCTTATGATTGAACTCTTCTTGGTACATCCATCTTTTCAATGTACTTGGGATGGAATTTAGTGGCCTTATCATAGCCTTCAAGGTACTTTGTGATCTGCTTCTTGCTGTCTTTGGTAGCCTTACTCCCACTACTGTAAATTACCTTTAGTAATACCTTATTTCTACTTCTGAGAACATTCTTGCTTCTACTGAGTTTGGGGAAATTCTGCTCAACTTTTTGTGCTAAACATGAGTGCAATTCTTTATGGAAGCTTCTGTCAACCTACTCAAATTATTTTGTTTTCTTGTGTGCCATAGATTGCTATTAACCAGTTGGTTGTGTAATCATTTAGTTAAATCAGTACCTCTCCTGCTAAGCCATGAGCCTCAAAGTATTGGGGATGGTGTGTATACTAAGGGACTAACATAATAGAGTGGCTGGCACACAGAGGGCACTCAACAAATAGGCATCAAGTTCACATCCAAATTTACCATTTACAATTACAACTGTAGTAAGATGGGGTAAGTGCCACAGGTATGTGAACACGGTGATACAGGAACATCACACAGATAATTCTAGCATGGACTGGGGGAGGTTGGGATAGCCAGAAAGACCAAAGTTATACTGGTGAACTTGAAAACGTAAATATTTAAACCTGGAAATCGCAGGTGTAAATGCACCTAAGAATCCATGAGTAGTAAAAGCCAATGTCCATGCCTCATTCCTGAACAAGTAAATTAGCAAATCTTGATTGTCTTTGATTACTCCATTCTGCAACCAAGACTGACAATGATGGATTCGTTAAAGGCTCAGTACATGCAAAAGTATAGAAATGCTAAAAGAAGGTGAATAAATGAAATTCACACAGCACACTTCTGTGTGAACTGTTGAAAAGATTATTTGAGGAGGAGGTTATTAAGATAAAATAGCAAGATGGGGCACCTGGGTGGTTCAGTCAGTTGAGCGTTGGACTTCAGCTCAGGTCACGATCTCACGGTTCTTGAGTTGGAGCCCCACGTGGGGCTCTGTGCTGACGGCTCCGAGCCTGGAGCCTGCTTCGGATTCTGTGTCTCCCTCTCTCTTTGCCCCTCCCCTACTCGTGCTCTGTCTCTCTCAAAAATAAACATTATTTGTTTTAAAAAGACACCAAGAAATAATCAGGGACCATATGAAAAACCATGCTTTCTCCAGTTTATACATTATAATGATATAAACGGGCAACCGCTGGAAAACTTTAAGCAGGAAAAGGAGGGATCTGATTAGGTGAGAGTTTGAGAAAAATTCCCTATGCGAGCTGCATGGACAATAAATTATTAGACTACACAGAAAGCCAACTGTAGTCCCACGTAGATATGTTCTGGAGACTTGCGGGGGGACAAGAGACCAAAAGCCTGTGAGACACATCTAAGGTGTGTTTGCGAGGCGCTCCTATGCTTTACATATAAATTCTAATCTCTTTGTGATGAAGAAATTTAGTTCCCAACACACCTTCAAAATTAAGCACGGTACAATCAGTGTTTTTAAACTAAAACCAGGCTTATTTCCCACAATTTTCACAGGTTTAGAAGCCTGAAATGTGAGGCGCTGTCACCCACACTGTACTCGGTGCATACAAGGCATGATGACGTCAGACATCGCTCTTGCAACACTCTCCAGGACCTGAGTCTGCATTTACAGCTCAAAGGACGTTGAGTGTTCACCTCTGATTTTAAGCTGCCCTTCTGCTTTGTGCGATCAGTTTACAAATGGAATGATCCGCCTCGATATTGGGGCGGGGGGGGGGGGTGGGCGGAGATGGATTTCAAACAGCTCTTCTTTTAGTTTCTTCTGGACTTTTAAGCTTCTGAGGGCAATAGAGCAAGGAGAAAATCAGAAGGGCGCACTCCCATAGGTCACTGTGCCTTCAGGCTGAGAAGCTTTAAACGTCACCCTCTGGCGGTTCCTTGTTCTTGAGTGTGGTTGGTGAGAGTCCTACTCAAGATTTCTGCTGTCAGGCTCAGGGGGACCACTGGCCCAGAGATCCACGGGGGTTTTCAATGGAGAGACTCAGCCCGTTCCTCCAGCTGTGTTAAATTGAATAAGGCCACCCTGAGTGGTGACTTTTCTTCCACCCCGGCAGGAGACAAATAAGCACAGAGCGTATTTGGACTTGTGAGTGCCCTTCTCTCTTTGTGCCCCATGTGGCCGGTTCTTTCGAGCCACTCTCATTCCAGCTCTACACATCAGTTAAGCTGAGGTTACTCGATTGCGTGCAGGTAGCTGAGTGTGTTGGATGGTTTAGTTGGGACTAATCTCTGGTTCCCATATGGGGGACACGAGTATTATCACACTTCAGCCCACAAAAAAAAAAAGCCTAAGTGGGGGAAGTAAAAGCTTTTCAGGTGTTCTCCTCCCTAATGGACCAAAACACTGCAGCTTGTGTATACTTTGCTTTGTAAAGTGTTTTTCTCTGTCTGCATGTTTAGAATAAGGCTTGTATAAGCACTGCTGTTTAATTACTAGCAGGGCCAAAGGTTTCATTTTAATTCAAGATGATTTAAATAAAAACATTATTTATGAGTAAAGTGCTGTTTTCTGTCCAAACATGTAAGAAGGCTGCTTCTAGCTGAGGTCCAATGCTGTGACGGAAGAATTAAGTGTTGTTTTTGTATTTGCGTTGGATTTTTTTAGAACTGGGATTTCTATTAAACCACTCATTATTTTAATCATGCCCAATTTTGAGATAAAACGAAACAGTGGAACACCCTCATGTACGAGTGTTTCGCTTATACCAATACTGATTAAGATGCCAATATTATCATATTTCCATCTAGTTGATAGAGCCACGTGACTGTCATCGTAAGCATCATCATAAAAACGTACATTAACACCACCTTGCATTTACCTTTTGTTTCTTTTTGAAGCGTAGATACATTCATTATCAATCAGCAAAAGTTTATTGAGAGCCCACACTGTGTCTTAGCGTGTCAGGGATTGTGGTCAATTTGGAGAAAACTTGGTAAAACACTTGAAACACTTACAGGGCAATATTAGACTATGATATCTTATCTACCAACTTGCTACGTAATTATATACAGCTTCATTACCAAAAGCACTGAGGCAGCTTACCAGATAATATGAAAGTTAAGTCACAAATTTTCCAGATCTATACCCTCATTCAGAGCACGAGAAAGTCCAGCAATAATTTATATGTTTTTTTTTCTTTTTCAAATGTAATGATCTATGTTATGATCTTTATCAGAAAATGTTAATGCTAGAGCGAAGATCTGAGTTCAAATTTTGTAGATGTCTGAGGCTGGTGAGACAGAGAGCAGTTCTGGAAAAAGACAGAGGTATGTGATTACAGTCACATTACTCTGGAGTAAAAAAAGCCGGGGGACATTAAGAAACTAACCCCAAATCACTTACCAAATTCCATGAAAACTGGCACTTTTGTTTTATAGTATACATAAATTTCCTGGAACATCAACTAGACAAGTAATTTATATGTTACCACACATATAAAAGTTTTGAACTGACCCCATATATAGTTTTCAATCTTTTAAAAAAGATGGATAAGGAAGACATTAATTGCTCTATAATGCAGTCATATATTTATTAATTATGTAGTAGTCATTGACTGAGACCCAACAGTAAATGAAAGGAACATGATCTTTCCTTCCAGGACCTTGAATTCGCATTGAGGAGACTGCCAAAATGAAAATGAACAGGAAAAGAAACATTAGTAATTGCAGGCTTGGGAATGGGTCAGGACGAAATCTGCAAGGAGGGTTAAAGAGTGACGATAAAGGAATAACAACAGCAGTGGAATCTGACTTTCGTTCGTTTGGTTGGTCAGAAGAGAGAAGACTTTGAGGACAAGGACCATTTCAGCTGAGACCAAGGGGTGGAGAAGGTGGCACCCTTTGTGAAAGTGGGAAAGCAGAGTGAGCATGTCCAAAGATTCTGGGGCTGCAGGGTGCTTACTCCAACAGAGGAACTAAAAGATCAGCCTGCATAGATCACCCAGCTCTTTGCACATTTTTCTGTTTTGGCATTTATCAAAATGTTATAAAATTGGCAGTTTATGTGTATATTTCACTCAACTTAGGTTTTGAATACCTTAAGGACACCCAAGCTTCAAACTTATTTATTCCCACAAATATTTGTAAGGATGAATTATCACTGCTTTCAAAGATCTCAGGTGCCCACTGTGGATAAACTAAACTGACAGGCTTCAGAATTTTCTGAAACTCCCAGTTTATATACGTTCTGAGCTAACTTTGGGAAAACAGCGATTATGATTTTACACTTTAAAATAATGTTATTAAATATTTAAAAATTACAACCAGTATTCACCGAGAAGCAAAAAGTGGAAAAAGGGAAAATAATCCAGCTTATTTATAAGACCTAATCTGCAGACAAGACTTGAACCTTATGTGTAACATTACAGAACCTATACATATGATGTGTAGGTGTGTGTGTGTGTGTGTGTGTGTGTGTGTATAGGTACACAGATATACAGATATACATGCATAAATATTATATATAATACATATTTTAACGTAGAAATGTGATCCCATTTTTAAATCCATATACTTTTTTTTCTTAAAATTTTCAAAAAAGTTTATTTATTTGAGAAAGAGAGAGCACGAGTAAGGGAGGGAGAGAGAAAGAGAGAGAATCCCAAGCAGGCTCAGCACTGTCAGCACAGAGCCCGATGCGGGGCTGGAACCCATGATTGTGACAGTCAAAATCAAGAGTCGGTCAATTGACCGACTGAGCTACCCGGGCACCCCAAATCCAACTTTTGAAACATCCTATTTTCACTTAAAAGAATAACTTGAAGATATTTGCATCTATAAAAAAATCACAATTACTGTAAGAATTTTTAAATCAGGAATGTCCACCGACTTTAAATGCTTTTTTTTTTGTTATTTTTATTGACATTCTATATTTTCTGTGTTAAATGTTTCCTGTAGTGAAAACACATTAGAAAATTTTGTAGCATTGAAGCAGTCATATTTTACTAGGGTAAGTCATACCTATTTCTGATTATTGTTTTAGTGACTTGATTAATTTGATTTGGTAATGTTTTCTTTAACATTTCTATATCTGTATCCTGAAATAAAACTTGGCAAATGTTTCTCCTTTCTGTTCCATTCTTATGTGTTGTTAGAATAAGATTTTTTGTAGCATTCTAGAATGAGTTGCAGAACTTTTCTTTCTATGCTTACAGATCTTTACATGGTAAAAATACTAAGTGCCTATTTGATGATAGGTTTCGGATGACATTTGCAAGACATTCTCTGCCCATTTTGTTCCTTTTGAGTTAATTTTGGGTTTTAATCTTTTGTAATGAAAATAATTTCTTTCCGTGTGCATTTTTAATTTCAGAGATGTAAAATTATACCTCACGCTATGGTGATCATTCTTGTTCCTTGCCATATCTTTCCTTTTGCCTTTACCAAAATTGATTTCTCGAGTGGGTTTCTTGATTTCTGTCTGACAGTTGGTTATATACTGATTGGGCGTAGGACAGGGAGACAGCAAACGTTAAACATATTCAGTTGGAGTGTCTTTCAAAGAAGAAGAATGGCCCATACTTTAGAGTAGTTACTTGGGTGCACTCGCCCTTCTCCATCCTCAAACCCACCAAGCGCTGATTCTCTGGTCAGGGAGCTCCCCCTAGTCTGTTCTGGGCAGTGATGGGACCATATGTGGTAGAAGGGATATAGACATATCACAGGAATGTGCACGGAGGCTCTTCGGTTCCTTGAGTTAAGTCCCCGCCAACCACATGTGCCCCGTTGTCTCTGATACTGAATTTCTTTTCCAGTTCTGGAAGAACATTCTGACAACCCAATGCATTTGAATGGTCTTAAGCTCTGACAGGAGCTCATTGTCAATTTACTCATGTTCATTTTATGATTGTCTAAAGGGTTCTAAAGCAGCATGTTGTTTAGAGATTAACTAAAATAGTAAGATTAACACAGAAACATACAGAAATGGCTCTTTAAAAAACTTTAAAGATGTTAAAGACTCAAAAGTAGCTTTTTTTTTTTCTAAAAATGCAATCCGAATTGGCTAATTTTTCCTAGGACTAGAATTGCACAGCATAAAAAACAAAAAGTCAAGGGGAAGAGATGATAAATTCTGTATTTGGAGACTTCTGAAACTTACATCCTTCACCCCCCCCCTTTTTTTCCCTCTGTGGTAAATTCTTGAAACAATAAAACCATAATTCAAGAAGACACAAAGTTCAAATGTTGCCTTTTTCCTAACTTCCAAGTGCTGTTCCATTCTATCACAAAGCGCTTGCCAAAGTAATCATTTTGATAAAAATAGAAATAATGCTAACATTTGTTAATTACTTATATCTCAGGCACTACACTAAACTCTTTGCATGAAGTATCCCATTTAATCCTGCTGACCATACTAGGACATAGGTATTATTATTATTATTATTATTAATTTTGAGGGAAACAGAGCATGAGTGGGGGAGGGGCAGAAAGCGAGGAAGACAGACAATCCCAAGCAGTCTCTGCATGGTCAGCACCCAGAGCACGATATGGGAACTGGAACTCAGGAAACCATGAGAAACCTGAAACCTGAGCTGAAATCAAGAATCGGTCGCTTAACTGACGAAACCACCCAGGTGCCCTGTAGGACATAGGTATTAAGAGCATCTAGGCATGGAGAGGTTAAGTAACTTGGCAAGTTCACAGGGCTAGTTAGTGGTGATCTGGAATAAAAATATGGATAGTCCAACATAGGATTAATGCTAACAATAGGTGGTTTCTTTTTTTTTTTTTATTTTAACGTTTATTTATTTTTGAGACAGAGAGAGACAGAGCATGAACAGGGGAGGGGCAGAGAGAGAGGGAGACACAGTATCTGAAACAGGCTCCAGGCTCTGAGCGGTCAGCACAGAGCCAGACGCGGGGCTCGAACTCACGGACCTTGAGATCATGACCTGAGCCGAAGTCGGATGCTTAACCGACCGAGCCACCCAGGCGCCCCTGGTTTCATTTTTGACAGTTAAAATTAAATCAAGTCTTAAAGTCCCCTTGGTGATGTGTGATATTTAAATTCTACTTATGTTTATATGTCATAAAATCAAATATTGATCAGTATGAATCAAATACCACTTTTATAACTCAAGTTAAAAAATACAAGATGTTACTTTTTAACTACATTGTCAAGAATGTGGCAATAGAGGCCACATTTCAAGGTACCTTAGAGGCCAAGTTGCTAATATTAAGTAGAAAGACAAACCATGAGAGACTTTTAAAGATAGAGAACATTAGGGTGCCTGGGTGGCTAAGTTGGTTAAGCATCCGACTCTTGATTTTGGCCATGATCTCAGGGTTTGTGAGTCCGAGCCCTGTGTCGTTGGGCTCTACGCTGACAGTCTAGAGCCTGCTTGGGATTCTCTCTCTCCCCCTTTCTCTGCCCTTTCCTTAAATTCTCTCCCCACCCCTCTCAAAATGAATAAACTTAAAAAAAAATTTAAAAAGATAGAGAACAAACTGAGAGTTGACCAAGGGAAGTGGATGGGGGGATGGGCTAGATGGGTGATGGGTATTCAGGAGGGCACTTGTGATGACGACTGGGCGTTGTATGTACGTGAAAAATCACTGAAATTCTATTCCTGAAACCAATATTTCACTGTATGTGAACTATCTGGAATTTACATAAAAATTCTTTAAAAAAATAAGAAAGGTCGGTACAAGCTCTGAAACCCCAGAGGAAATGCCAAGGAAGTTTGGCGGGCATTGTGGCTACTATTCTTATCTCACCTATGACATTACTGACTGCAGCTGCACATGATCTTCAGGTGTGTGGCTTTGGCTCTAGGGTTCTCTGTCTTCGTCTGTATTTGAAACGATCTGAGAATTTATTTTGTAAAGTGAAGCTCATCACACTCGTGCCTCTCCAAAAACAAAACCCAGGGTAGGACATACCTGGTTAGGTAACTTTTCCTTTCTTTGACTACAGGCTTCCTTAGCAGAGTGAGCACAAAGCAGGCTATATCTTCTTTTATGAACGAGTGGGGAAATCCTTGACAAATGCTCCTCGATGAAATTACTCTTCCTTTAGTAATCATTCATTCCTCCTGTCATTGATTAAGGAGACATTTTTGATAATGAACGATGGCTCCTTCACTGTTGGATGATACAAAGACACATAAACAATAACCCAGATCTTAAAATGTTATAATCTACTGGGTGACGCTAAGTCACTCCTCGGCTCCCAATTAGTCAAGCAATGAATGGTTCGTGGAAGAAGTGGAAAGTTAAGGACCTCCACGCACATTATACCAACTGCTTGTCAAACTAACTGAGAGGTTGTAAAACAACATGCTGCCTTTTGTTTTCTTCGTGTTAAGAACAAGGTTTGAGTTTTGTTTTTTGGGTTTTTTTTGTTGTTGTTTTTCATAAAGGAGGCCACCTAGGAGTCTGGCAATCCCAACCCCAGAACAAGTTTTAGAGGAGAAACTTAACGTCTCCTCTTGTACCACCACTCTTTTTGTTAGCTCATGGGACAAGACAACAATAGGGCCTGCTTGATCTTGACTTCCAACAAAGATGGACCCAAGTCTAACATTCCGGGACAAACTGCATATGGGGTTTAGTACAAAGTCACTGCAAGAGAAAGAGAAAACAAGTGTCTAATTCCTGCCCTGCCGCTGGCTGGATTTCTGGGGGGGAATCAATCTCTAAAACAGTTATCTATTCTACAATGACAATAATAGTTTCCTGACTCTTCTCCTCCTCCTCCCTCTCCTCCTTCCTCCTCTTCTTCTCCTTCTCCTCCTCCTCCTCTTCCTTCTCCTTCTCCTCCTTCTTCTTCTTTGTTTATTTATTTATCTTGAGAAAGAGAGAGAGAGAGTGTATGTGTGTGTGCGAACGTGTGCATGCGCGTGGGGAAGGGGCAGACAGAAAGAGGGAGAGAGAGAATCCCAAATAGGCTCTACGCCCTGTGCTGAGCCCAAAGCGGGGCTCAATCTCACGACTGTGAGATCATGACCTGAGTCAAAATCAAGAGTCGGACACTTGGGGCGCTTGGGTGGCTCAGTTGCTTGAGCGACTGACTTTGGCTCAGGTCATGATCTCACGGTTTGTGTGTTCGAACCCCGCGTCGGGGTGACAGCTCAGAGCCTGGAGCCTGCTTCAGATTCTGTGTCTCCCTCTCTCTCTCTCTCTCTCTCTCTCTCTGCCCCTCCCCCACTCATGCTCTGTCTCTCTCTGTCTCAGAAATAAACATTAAAAAAAAAAAGAGTCGGACGCTTAACCAACTGAGCCACCCAGGCTCCCCTTTCCTGACCCCTTTTACGGGATATTTGAAAACCCCAGCTATGGTGTAGTAAAGAACCCTGCAACTGTTAATTTGCTATCATTGATGCTTATAATTCATGACTAAAGATCTTACTTCTACTTCTACTGAGGGCTAATTCTTCATGATATAGGTGTGCTATGTACCCACTGCTTAGTGGTAGCACTAAGTGGTGGCACAGTTCACACATTGACGCACAAAAATGCAACATTCATGAAGTCCAAATGCATTTATAGAATTTCAAGTTGATTTCCATTTATCTATAATACTAATGTTAATAATATCACCAAAACTTCTCAGGCAAATTGAGGTATTTGCCATGGTGTAGATGTGGAAAATAGTGTCATCCCTTTTAGTGACTGACAAATTAGATGAACATTCTTTTTGTGACATTTTGTTTTCTGTGAATATATTTTATTGCTTACCTCCCCCCACAGGCAATAGTAAGATACTTGAAGTTAACTTCAGATCTCAAATAAGTTTTCCCATTTAGTATCTAGTCTGACATCATAGAGACATTCATAATTAGTAGAAAATATTTGCATACCTGTGATATTATTTGGGGGAAAAATAAACACAACTCAAAGAAAACCCATTTTTTAAAATATTACTATTTTATTGTGGATTTTGCCTTTCTCTTTTTAGTAAGTTTGACAATTTGTGTGTGTGTGTGTGTGTGCGCGTGTGTGCATGCTCCAATAAAATTACTTAAAAAACTTGAATTTGTAGGCTGAATCCCACTTCATATAACTGAATAACATTTGACATTAAGTTTCTTTCCCTCCCTCTGTATTTTTTCTTTCTTTTCCTTTTCTTTTTTTTCTTTTTCTCTTTTCTTCTCTTTTCTCTTCTCTCCCATTCTCTTTTCCTTCCTTCCTTTCTTCTTTCTTTCTTTCTTTCTTTCTTTCTTTCTTTCTTTCCTGAAAACACCAATCCAGATCTTTTCTTATTTTTGTTAAATCTAATTTTTTTCATATTTAAAACAGTACAAAACAGTTCTGAAAGCAATAACAAAAAGAATGAAGAAGTAAATGTTTCTCCCTTAATCTCATTAACCAGAGATAAGTATTCTTATTCTGATTACAGATATAGTACATATGTAAATTTGAAATTTTTCATCCTTCACACAAAATAGGTGCTCTATTTTCCTAGCACAAAGATGCAATATCAATATGTTACAAATGCTCTTCTTTATATATTATGGCATTTTCTAGTTTATATCTGCTGCTTGTTGGCAAGGATATCTGCACATTCATTTTTCTCACAGTCTCCCAAACAGCGGTCCAAAATGTAGGAAATACAAAGAAATGATGGGGACTTAGTGGTGCAGGAAAATATACTCATAATTCCAGATTAACTACAAGAGAGAAGCCATATCTAAGAAGAAGAAGCCAAGAAGCCTGTAACCTTGTAGTAACAATATCTTAGAAGGGATGACAATTCAGGAAAAGCCTCAATTTAGACAGTATTTATAATTTAACACATTTTTTGGCCTTTATACATGCTCTAGGGTTATTGCTGGGCATTAAGGTATCTCGGGAACAAAACAACGATGCATTAAAATTATCTATAAAATAACTACTGCGTTTGTATTCATCATGAAATTAAAACGTTCCAGTGCACCTTGGGAAAAGTAGTCCTTCCTCACTACTAGTTGCCAAGAAATAACAAAGGAGAGATTTCATCCCAAATAAATGTCATTTATGGAAAAGAGAATTGATGCTCCAGTACTCTTACAGATACACTGCAGAATTAGAAACAAAATGAGGGCACTTTAAAGGGTTGTATATCCAAAATATTCTAGTAAAAGTGTCTATGAAGAAACTTAGTTATTCATTCATCAAGTGCAAGCTAAGTAATTTCTTAAAAGAAAATTTGCAAATATGGTCTGGGACTTGCCCCTCCTGAATCTGTTCTAAGGTTTCTAGTGTTTATGTCTTAATGACGGAGAACTTTTAAGGAATTTTCTTATTTTTTTAAATAGCCACTTTTGTGGAGGAAATCGCTAGCTTTGAAAATTGAGTTGTGGGAAGAGTTTTATCCAAAAGAAGTTTTATCCAAAGTTTTATCCAAAAGAGTTTTATCCAAAAGAAGAGCTGACATCTTCTTTTACTTAATGGATTTGTGTCAGATTTTTCGTATGTATTCTTTAAAATCCTCTTGCACAGAACCCAAAGAGAAGTTTTGTCTGTGGGATTTATATTCATAGTTAGCCTCATATAAATATGTTCTGGGGAAGTAATCTGCAATTAAACAAAGAAGCTTATGTGTTTACTAATTTTTCGGATCTTAAATGCAATAAATGACGAAGTGTACCTACATTCCAATAATTTTGAGAAAAGGGAACTTCCAAGAACTTGTCCTCTTAGAAACCGTGTAGCTGATTGACCACAACGTTGAAAATTACAGAAGGGCCTGTTCGAATCTCACAATGGCCATTAGAGTCACCAGGGGTTTATACACGTGCTTGATCCAATGACCAATGTGAAGAATTAACAGAACAGTTGGAAAACGCACTCAACTAATGAATGATTGCTTAGGATGATTAGCTGGACCTTTCTTTTCTTAACTTGGCTTAGGTGTCCAAATTTTATTAAGAGACGTACAACAAAGACGAGACGCATTGAATCGTGAAGCCATGTTCGAACACATGAGGCTTAAAAAAGAATGGAAGACAAAGAAGTTTGCAATTCTGTAAGAAGTGCCTCCCCAAAGAGGGATTACATGACATCCTCATAAAAGTAATCCATCCATTTGCCCGTAAGTGCATAAAACTGTAGGTATCTGCACATGAGTGTGAGAAGCAGTAATTAATGTTTTGTCGGTTCTAAGGAATCTGTGCTTAGGATTAATTAATGTGGAGACTTGGTTAGATTTCCCCGACTTCCACCCCCTTCTTTTCTTCACTTTTCTACTTGTGTCTCTGTCGTGAAATTCACTCAAACTTAGTATGGGGGTCTTCTAACAGTGCTCACATTTTTGTAGGGAACAGTGCCCCAGTGACAGATAATCAACTTAAAGCATCTGATGTGTTTGATTTTTACGTGAAAAGTGTCTACCTTGTCTAAATGTCTTAATAATGGGTTGTCTACCCTTCATCCTCATAAGGCTGGATTTTTCATTTATATTTTAGAAATCCAAAGGGTGTAACAAATAAAAAAAAGATTACAGGCAAAGTTGAAAAATAAATCTAACTACAGCCGAAAATTGTCATGCTTGCTTTTCTTTAAACATTTTGATTTAGTGGTTCATATTTTTATTAATACAAGAAATGGAAGTACCTGATTTTTCTGTTAATATTGATTTAGTTGGTATTTTAAGTATTCTCAAATATTTTCCTTTGATTGTTAAATTAGTCAGTAGTAGCAACAATTAAGGATAAAACTCATGTTATTTTTTTGTTGAAAATGACAACCTATAAAGTAATTTGATATACCATTTGGAAAGATATTTTTCTTATTAAGCATTGGTGGACCTTCAAGTTTTCTTGTATTCACTTTTCCAAGGTTTCTCTATTTCAAGGAAGTTAGAGATTTGTTATAAGTAACTAACATTATTCCAAATCATTCTCAAAATAACTTTGAACAGCACATGTGGGAGCAGAATCAACAGTTTTTTTGGATAAAAACCAGGACTCAAGTTATATGACATATTTTTCAGGTCTGAAAACATTTAGCTAGTTTGTTTTCCCCCACCCCTTGCCTTAACTTTCCAACACTGTCTTAAAGCAATTACACTGAAATGGACATGAGATATATTATTCCATTATTTTCTAAATATTCACATGAGCATGTTAGGGAGAGAAAATGTGGCTTAGCGGGCAGACTGCTGGAAAGATGGAGAATGAATGCACCAGGTACCTACTTTTAATTCCTTCTTCTTCACGTGATAACTTGATCGTAATAATGGAATTGACTTGCTGGAATCACATGACCTATCTTTAAAATAGACAAAGAAGGTTATCTGGCAAAAGCATACGGACAACAATCAGTGGTCCAAATCTAAGCAACAAGCAGATCTTAATGACCTGCTTTGACATTATTTCTAACACTTTTAAGATTTTATAGTTATCCTCCATTTTCCTTGGTTGCTTTATTGAGATACTTATCTTTCTAATCTAAAAAGTTCTAAGAGAAAAAAAACATTTGCAGCCCTACTGCTTATCTTCATAGTTTAGGGAAGGTATTTGTTTACAGGCAAATGGAATGAGTATCTTCCATTTGGAAAAGAGAACCAGGAAAATGTATGGTGAGCTCAGTTGGACTTGATATCTGTCTTAGAATTAATGCAGTTCATTCTGGGATGTGTAAGTTGATATAGTCTGGATCTATTGCTTGCCATCTTAAACGTTCCCAGAATGAAGACAGTCATTCAAATAACAGTACAAATGTGTCTTCCGTATCTAACTAAGATGTTTAGGTTAACTAACTTTTGCCCTTCTCTGGGTACAGGTGCCAGGTGGAATATATTGGAATTAAACTACACTTGTAAAACTGAAATGGATTTTAAGTATAGACTGTTAGAAGCTGAAATCAAAAATAATAGGCTTTCGGGGCGCCTGGGTGGCTCAGTTTGTTGAGCGTCCGGCTTCGGCTCAGGTCATGATCTCGTAGTCTGTGAGTTCGAGCCTCGCGTCAGGCTCGGTGCTGACAGCTCAGAGCCTGGAGCCTGCTTGGGATTCTGTGTCTCCCTCTCTCTCTGCCCCTCCCCCGCTCATTCTCTCTCTCTCTCTCTCTCTCTCTCTCTCTGTCAAAAATAAATAAGCATTAAAAACACAAAAAAATAATAGGTTTTCAAGGCTGTCGTTTTTGCTAACAACTTGTAATTTTTATTTTTCTGTTGGTCTATATACCTTGATTCGTGGTTATAATGAGGTACAATCCCTAACTTCCACTTACAACATATATCACAAGAAAAAAAATGCTAAGTGACGAAGAGGATGAAATTAGCTTACCACATTTATTTACTTTAATGATTCCTTCCCTGTTTTAGACCATTAGCCTTAGTGCTGTAAGAAGGTTTCACTTTGAGTGGCCTCATACAAGACTAGTCACTTAAGGCTATTTACGCTTTGAGAAGCCAGCCATTGTCTTTGGGCCACAGTCTAGGAGTCATTGAGAATGGTTTTAGTGTTCCTTAAATTCCTCAGAACACATATCATTGCTAACGTCAGCCAATGTTGTGAATATCTGACACTGAAAATATTTTTCCTTTGTCATGCCTTCCTAAATCCCAAATGTCTCATAATTTTCATTTGAAATGGTGATTATAAATTTACGTAAATTGAATTATTCCTTCCGTCTGTGAGAAGGAGGCTGCGATATACTATAACAGCAAGATTCAAAATAGAAAGTGATGAGGGTATCGCTTTACTTCTACCTGTAAAATGGGCTCTCAACTTAACATGTTCCTTCTCTTGTGTTTACGGTGACTCGTTCACACGGGCACTGGTCCCACAGAGAAACATGTTTTAGTATACAGGATGCATAGAAGTCATAGTGATAAGTCAGGGACTCATTTTCATGTACAAGGAGGACAGAGAGTCAAAATGGAGGAGTAATGTCTTTTTAAAGTACATTTGTAAAGTAGAAGTCCAGAGCGCCATTTGAAGTAAAATGACCTCTGCGTTGGCAGGTGGGGGGAGAAAAAAAATTATATATATGCAGTGCTTGGCAATTGTTTAGCACACAGTTGGCACTCAGTAAATGTTTATCAACGAACGAGCAAATGACCAAGTGTGTTCACAGCCCCTCAGTGCCAAATGTTGAGTATGAAGCGATCGGTGTCTCCTGATCTTGGAAGTTCCTTGAGTTCTCTTACAATTTGCAGGCTGTCCTTCCACTCCTCAGATTCTCTAACTTACCACCCTCTGCCAGACCTTTCCCTGCTGGTACCACATTATGCTGAAATTACCTTTTCCATGATGGTCTCCTTCTGTTATGACGTCAGTTCCGCCAAAGTAGAACCAAGGTGGAACTTCCCATTAAGCCTAGTGCTTGGTTCGAGTTGAACTGCTCTTTCTCCCCCTTCCTTCTTTGCTGACTGCTAATCCATTCTCTTTGCAGCCATCTGGAGGCCCCATTTCCAACCCAAATCTTATTGTATTAATACTTTATTAAAATGAGTGTCTTCCCACTGCACACAGGGTAACACCTAGAATCGTCCATTACCTGACACTCGTCTCCTCCAGATCTGTTTTCATGGGAATCTTTCTTTATTCTTCTAGTTTCTTTCTTTCTCTCTCTCTCTCTCTCCCTCCTTTTCTTTCTTTCTTTCTTTCTTTCTTTCTTTCTTTCTTTCTTTCTTTCTCTCTCTCTCCCTCTCTTTCTTTCTCTTTCTTTCTTTCTTTCTTTCTTTCTTTTTTTCTCTTCCTCCCTTTCTTTCTTCTTTCTTTCTTTCTTTCTTTCTTTCTTCCTTTCTTCCTTTCTCTCTCTCTCCCTCTCTTTCTTTCTCTTTCTTTCTTTCTCCCTTTCTTTCTTTCTTTCTCCCTCCCTTTCTTTCTTCTTTCTTTCTTTCTTTCTTTCTTTCTTTCAAGAGTGTGAACAAGGAAGGGGAAAGTGGGGGAGTGAGAGAGATAATCTTAAGCAGACTCCACACTCAGCATGGAGCCTAATGCAGGGCTTTATCCCAAGACACTGGGATCATGACTGGAGCTGAAATCAAGAGTTGGATGCTCCACCCACTGAGCCACCCACCCAGCTAGCTGCCCCTATTTTTCCTGTTTTCATAAATTGATCTTCAGTGCACTGTGCTTTTCCTTTATAGGAGTGGTTGGAATTTGCAATGAGATATTTATTTGTGCGACCGTCCCCTGGTCAGGGTCCATGTCTGTTCTATTTATTATAATAAAATTAGCCTTTCTCAAAGTAGCAGGTGCATAGTATATCCTTGTTAAATATTCGTGCGGTAAATGAATCCTGGTTTTGTTCCCAATTATGACCATTCTGAACGCAAGAAGACAAAACTAAAAAAGAAGAGAAAAAAAGACAGTTGGGATGGAAAACAGTTGTCGAACAGTTTTAGAAGACATGATAAGGATTTGACTTTGAACAGTATCACAATTTCAAGTGTCAAATGCGCCAGAAAAGAGAAAGAAGGACATATAAGTTTGCGGATGCCTGACTGAGTCACTCCATACCAACTAAATAAGAACCACTTAAGATGGGGCCCACACATCTGAATATTTTAATGTTGCCACAAGATTCTCACATGTAGCAGGCTTAAAGACAGTGCCCTGGAGGCAGCAGGGGTCCCAGGAGGCTGACTGAGGAATCAGAAATGCACCTTCTTGCCTCAGAACATCTTCAAGGGACCAAAGAAGTAGTTACTGGGTGTAACTAGACATTTCAACACTGGAAGCAATAGTATATACATGCAATTAACACTCAGGAGCTTCCTAGTTGTTCTCCTCATTGAAACAGAAGCAATTTGAGGCTTTTGCTGCTATGGGGAAGGGACCAAAGGAATTACTAGAATCTGCCTCCTCTGTTGGTCTACTGTGAAGTGGACACAAGTAAACTTTATATAATTTGTGTCGCTCCCTTCAAAATGTTTAAGCTGGACTATGACGGGAAAGATACCGGGATATTTTGTCCCAAGCATGAACAAAGTGAAAAATATCCTTCCAACATAATCTAAACGTTATTGATCTCATTCTGAAATCGTTTTTAAACCTCAGTTCATTACAGGGTTTAAAGGGTACAAACTGCCCCCACCAAAAAACGTGCCTGCTGCCACGTATGGTAACACGCTCTTGCGTCTTTTAGGAATTATCCAGAAATCCAGACATTGTGTGATTTACATGCGGCGCAATTAAACACTGGGAAGATCGAACGTTTGAGTTGAAAAATCTAGAATCTTGGTTTCTCATAGCTTTTTTCTTTTTCTTTTTCTTTTTTTTTTTTTTTTTTTGCATTTTTCCTGCAAAGTTCTTTCCTAAAAAGAAGGGAATTTACTGTTTCTACCTCAACCTCGTAGCTCAAGTATATAGCTTTTGTCCAATGAAGGACCGAACTTTCTTTTGTAGGAGAAGCGGCCAACTGAAAGGAATGCCCGCGGCAGGAGCCCAAATTGAAAATGGAGCTTTCGTGGCGTCCTGGTTCCAATAATATCAGCCAGTCATGTCCACTGAAGTTGAGGTGATTAACTCAGTGAGAGAAATTGTCAGCTTTAGAAAGAATTTGGATGACAGTGTTGAACTCTCAAGGCATGTATTGGGAGGGCTACTATATTAAGTAATGTAAAGGAAAGAATTATTTATGTAGGATTTGTATTATTTCAGTAGAATACCGAATGTTTTGGGGTTTTTTGTTTTGTTTTTGTTTTTTTCTGTGAATCAGTTCTGTGAGGATACGAGCACAGGGCAGAATCATTCTCAAATAGACTTAGTTAAGAGAGAAAGTGATTTAGCAATTGTATTTTACCAAACGAAATCACCCTAAATTACAGGATATTGACTAGATGTGTGGAGTTGTAGGGAAAAAGCGCTAATATAGAACAAACCTCCTACTATAGTCATGAGTTATTAGATAATTTATTAGAATAAGAATTTGTAATACAGGTACATCGATCATTACTCTCAGATTTTAACACAAAAAAAGTAAATTAAAAAAATTCTTTGCGGCAGAATTTACAGGAACAAAGGGAGTGAGACTATACTAGAGAAAGGCCTAAAATTAAAAAAAGAAAAAGAAAAAGAAAAGAAAAGAAAGGAAGAAACTACATGAAGCAATAAATACCAAATTGGACACTTATCAGGTATGATTAAGTCATTCAGAAAACATCTATAGTCTGAAAGCGACCATAAAATCAGTAATTTCAATTGTCAGAAATGATATAAAGACTACATAATAACAAATTTTGTTGTAGACACTGAATTTCAAAGCCTAATGTATTGGTTGAAAAAGAAACTAAACAGAGCTGAAGAATCGGTGAAATTGAAGATGTCTGGGGAAATGACGAAAATGAAGCAAATATGAAAGCAGAACAGAGCACTTAAGATGTATGTAAGGGCTTCAAACATTTGTGTAAATAGGATTTACATAATCAAAAATAAAGAGAAATTAGGAAACTATCAGAATATACAACAGCTGAAAGCTTTATACATGAAGGAAGTTTTGATTCTTCATTTTGAAATCCTTAAGACAAGAAAACAAAAATAAGCCCACTCCTAGGCAAGCTGATGTTAGAGAATAAAGTAATAGGAATGCCCCCAGTGTGAAGAAATATTACTTGCAATGGTCAAATAATAGAAGACATCATGTCAACAATAAGAGTAGGCACTACGTGAGGCAGATATTATTTTTCAAAACCCAAAGTGAAAATAATGGGCAATTTAGTATCCTATATCTAGCTAAATTATTACATAGGCCAAGAAAAAATATTTTTAGGAAACAAATCAAAATATTACCATTTACAGACCTTCACTGAAAGATATGGTCCAGTAAGAACATTGAACCTGAGTGGAATAAGGATACACAAGGCCATGTTCTACTGGATAGCAATTGTTCATTGAACTTAAATATGTCTTGAGTCTTTTATGACATGTATATTACACATATAAATTAAAAATAGGTATATCACAGCTGAATAAGTCTAAATACAGAAGAAGATCATAGATGGATAACTTTAGAATTTGTTGAATAGAGATGTATGTTAAGTGTATCCACTGCAAGAATGGAACCTAATTTCAGAATTAGTAGGAAAAATGGTAAAAAGGGCAAACTAAAGCCAATTCAGTAAATTCAATACAAAAAAATGAAGAGTAAAAATTTAAAAATATGGAAACATTTTATGATCAAAATCATGACAAATGGAACAAATATAAGTTGTAGAAATAAGTTTATATATTATATAGACATATAATATATATATATATAATTACAATAAATATAAAATATTTTTAAACTGCTATTTATGAATTTAACAAGTTTTCATGTAAAATTTTCAGTAGACAACTCTCAAATATAACAACACAAAAAGTTTTAAGGCAAAGAGTAAAATTCAGAAAACCTACAGAAAGTTAGGAAAGACTTACTGTATTAATATGAGGTCTAGTATCTACTAAGGGAAAAGAGTTACTATGGATATAGAGAGATACAATATAATTGTACTGAATCAGGTTTTTTTTTTCTTTTTAAGGAAAATATCACAATAATGGAGCTGAAAACATGTGGCACAATATCTTGTAAATATATGGAGTCTTAGCTAAAGGAATGACAAGTGTAACACTTCCAACAAATAACACACAATTGTAAACACCCACAGCAGAAACTCACAGAATGCACGAACCAAATGATTAATAATGATCAGGATGATGGAGCACCTCGGTGGCTCAACTGGTTAAGTGTGTGACTTCAGCTCAGGTCATGTTCTCATGGTTTGTGAGTTCGAGCCCCCCATCGGGCTCTGTGCTGACAGCTCAGAGCCTGGAGCCTGCTTCAGATTCTGTGTCTTCTCCTCTCTCTGCCCCTCCCATGCTCATGCTCAATCTCTCTCGGTATCTATCTATCTATCTATCTATATATATATATTATATATATATTATATATATAAATTAATATTTATATTAATATAATTAAGATTACATATATAATCTTAATTATATTAATATAAATATTAACTAATTAATCTCTTAATATAAATAATATATATATAAAAAACTGTACTTGTTTTTGTCAAGACAGGCATTGTCTTTTTTTTTTTTCTTTTTCTTTGTGAGAGAGAGAAAGCAAACACAAGCAGCGAGTGAGGAAGAGAGAGATGGAGAGAGAGAATCCCAAGCAGGCCCCACACTGACAGTGCATAGCCCTATGTGAAATTCGATCTTAGGAACTGTGAGATCATGTCCTGAGCTGAAATCAAGAGTCGGAGGCTTAACTGACTGAGTCACACAGGTGCCCCAAGATGGACATTCTTGTCTTTACTAATGAGCTGAAAACTGTCCAGGTTCGGCTGTTCCTGTGTTATTTCTAGGTCCTCAATTCTGTACTGTGTTTAATAACTCCATCTCCTAGTTCCTTTCTTTCTACCATTTGCAAAATTAATTGTGTGTTGATTAATGGGATAGATGAGTAAAGATAACCTCAAAACTCCTAAGAAGAATTAGAGAAAATTTTCTTCATGACTTTCATACACTGTTAGTGGGATTAACCTAATCACAACTGGCAACATAAAATAAAGTTGAAAATTAACATGGCATACAACTCAGCAATTCCCCTTCAAACTACTTACCTTAACTAAACTCTGAAAAACGTAGAGTTGTTATTGCAACAACGCATATAATTAAAAATAATACTGAAAAAAAGACCAAAACAAAACAAAAAGGATAATATATCATGGTCTATTCATAAAAAGACATCCTACAAAGCACTCGAAATGAGTGGATTGTCTAAATGCAACATGTATAAAACTGGAAGACTTGATATTAAGAGAAAAAAGCTGCAGAACAAAGAGTTCTTTCTATACCAATTACATAAACCTTGGAGGCAGTAATATACTATTTCTGTATATGGACTAAAACATTTGTACTGAAGTATAAAACATGTGCTGGATTGAGGATGCCATCTTTGGTTTCTTCCAGAAAGGTGAGGGACAAGTAGAGAAGATACTCAAAGCAATTGTACATTTGCATTAAATACAAATGCATTAAATATGTACATTTGTATTGCATGAGTAGTGGGTACATGAGCATTTAATTGTTTTCCCATGTTCTCAGTATATGTGAAATATATGATAGGATTAAATTAAATAATTAAATTAAATTAGGCAGGGCGTGGATTTCAAGTGACAGAAATAAAACTGAAGAAAGTTAAAGCTAGCAGAAACTTTGTTGACTCATGACTTAAAAATTCACAGGCACCAGGCATCAGGCTTACATGGATCCAAGTGCTCAAATAATATCATGAGTAGTCTGCTTTACTCTTATTCTGTCCCTGGGTCTTAACCCTATGTGCTTTCCTTCCTTCTTTATCTTGGTCTCCCTTGTCTTACTTCATTCTGTCTACACCTCTCCATGTGATGGGAAAGATGGTCCCAGGCAACTTCCCCCTTATAAGGCCTCTGCATATCACTCCTTCACAAAGAGATAAAGCATTAAGACCAATACCTCAAAATGGCACTGAGAAGTCCTGCATTGGACAAAAATTGAATAGCCTCCCATGGATTATGGTGAATGGTCCGTTGGTACTCAGCTGGTGTGCGTTAGTCAGACCTTATTGGTTATTTAAAGCTACCATCTCATTGGTTAGTGACCTATTTTGAAAGTTCAGCTCATGTGCTGCCTGGTTATTCACTATTTTTAATTCTATCTCACAGAAGGGGGTAATTTCTTTGGCTGGCTTGTCTAGGGAGTATGTGAGGTAGGAGTTCTGATTACCCATCCCAAGGGAAGGAGAAGGGATCTCCCAGAAGAAGTCCCAGAAGAAGAAGGCAGGGAAGACAAAGCAAGTGATAGCAGCCAAATATACAGAACAGCAAGCTGACATAAATCCAATGGTAATCTGAAACTTCGACATAGTCCTCTCAGGCTTTGACAGATTGACCACAAAAAATAAGGACACCGAAGATTGGAATAAGATAATAAACAAGGTAGGACTTATACGTTTGTATCATGTGGAGAACACAGTTTCTTCTCACATGAAAAACTGATCATGCAATGGATGAAAACCTCTCAAAAATATCCCGGACTAAAATTTTTGCAAGCTACAACTTCTAATCAGAATTTATTACAACAAGGTAGTATTTAAAAAAATTAACATACGCCCAAAGTACATGGAAAATAACTTAAAAATTGCTCCTCTAGGGGTGCCTGGGTGGTTCAGTCGGTTAAGAGTCCAACTTCTGCTCAAGTCATGATCCCGCAGTTCATGGGTTCGAGCCCCAGGTTGGGCTCTGTGCTGACAGCTCAGGGTCTGGAGCCTGCTTCAGATTCTGTGTCTCCCTCTCTCTCTGCCCTTCCCCTGCTCTCAAAAATAAATAAACATTAAAAAAATTGCTTCTCTAAATAACTATCAGGTCTAGAGGAAATAAGTATATAACCTTCAAAAATAATGCAAAGAAGAAGAGTTTAGGAGAACACATATCCATGACTATCTATGATTTGCCTTCAAAGCGTTGCTTGTTATTCTAAAGCTTTGGTCACTAACAGCCCACCAATATTCCCAATCTTTATCCTCTATCCAGCGATTTTCATTGTTTCCATACCGCAGATCCGTTTAAAAATCTAGTTAAAGCTGATTTTGACTAAACAAATGCATGTACACACACACACACACACACACACACACACACACATACACAAATACTGCATATATTTCAAATATGCCCAAATCTGTGCATCCCAAGTTCAAAGTTTTTTCCTTAAACTTTGTATTTTCTTTTCATGTCAGAAACAAACAAACCCCCCAAATAACCCTTTGTCTTAATACTTTGACAGACCTCTGGTTATTGTCCCAGTTGTATGTTCCTCACACTGATTTTGAAAACTGTCATCTCCCTGCAAACAAAAACAAAATAAAAGCAAAAAAAAAAACCCAAAAACAAACAAACAAACAAACAAACAAACAAAACCAGAGAACCCATAGGTTTTAATGTAGAAAGAAGATCATTTTGTGAAGGCCAGCTGAATCTCTCAGCTGGTATACGGCGATGTTTTTCCTTGTTAGGAGTGCCCGAAGACCAGCCGCTACATTTTGAGGCACATTGAAGAACTCGAAACAAGAGGGTCTTAGCCTATGAGTGAACATTGCTTTTTCTTATTTTTCTGTGGCTTAGACAAGACCAGGCTGGAAGATCTCCGTATGAATATACTGAAAAGCAGAAAGAAAACCAAAGCAAAATAAACAAAATGTAAAATTCACATAGAAAAAAAACCCTACTTTATACAAAAGAATGATCTTGCATAGGATATTAATGCTCATGAAGACTGAAATTCATCTGTTCTACTCCCTACTGTGCTCCCAGTATCTGGACCAGTACATGTTTCTAGAAGGAGTACAATCAACATTTGTTGAATAGGTGAATGCAAAATAGTCTACTTCTCATTTTGTTTCCTTGCCTAGCTCTTGGCCAATTTCTGTCTGGCAAAGGGGATGTTCTTCATTGGGACCCTCCAGCACAACTAGATTCTGTTAAGTCCAGATCTAGGAAGGGGATTAAGAGAGCCAGCCCCAAGACCTGTCTGTATCTTACTTTCCAACTTCCTTTCCTGCATAACTAACATCAGAAATTCCTGCAGGGGCAACTTCATCCTGTGCCCCCACTCCTTAAAATAAGAGTAAGCTACTCTAAAGTCTTGAAAGGACACTCATACTAACGGGTAACTCAGAAAACCTAAAATTCCCACAAAGGGGGTTAAACGCATTGGATTTCACTCAGTGGACACCTTCATTAATACTTTTACTTTGGGGCGCCCGGGTGGCTCAGTCGGTTAAGCGGCCGACTTCGGCTCAGGTCATGATCTCGCGGTCCGTCCGTGAGTTCGAGCCCCGCGTCAGGCTCTGTGCTGACAGCTCAGAGCCTGGAGCCTGTTTCAGATTCTGTGTCTCCCTCTCTCTGACCCTCCCCCGTTCATGCTTTGTCTCTCTCTGTCTCAAAAATAAATAAACGTTAAAAAAAATAAATCAATAAAAATAAAAAAAAAATACTTTTACTTAAGTAGTGGTCCTCAGAGTCCTGATACACCTTTTGATTTGTGTTTGTTTTGATTTCCTATGATCTAATAAAAGATGGGCAATTTATTTAATCCCTAGTGAAATTCCAATGGATTTACAAGATAATTAGCAGAAAGGGCAAAATGGAAAGGACTGGCAATTCCATGTGTTTGCAAAATGGAGGACACCTGGAATCCCCAAATAGTATTGGTAAGACTGTAAATTGGACAAATCCCTAAGGGAAACTCTGGCCGTATCCATTAAGGCTTAACATATTAATACTCTGTGACCAACAATTCCAATCCTCAGCATGTGCCTGATATTCAAATAGTCACAAGGAAGAAATGCAGAAATGTTACATAGCAACATTATTCTATACTATAATTCTATAATAGTTAACAAATAGAAACAACCGTAATGTTCATCCACAATAGAATGGAAAAATAAATTGTGGTGAATGCATACAATAAAATCCTATACAACAATGAAAATGGGCAATCTTTCCACTACCTGCAATAACTCAGAAGGAACTTTATGGACACATTGTAAGACACAGTGAGTGCATACTACATGATTTCAGGGGGCTTTAAGGATGTTAAAAATATCTACATTATATCTCCCTAAATAAACATAGACCTTCAAATGGAAGGAGTCAAATTTCTTGTTTAAATATATCTGTCTCAACACTGACTTCTGGAAAAATAAAGTAGAGATACTTTTAAGCACAGTTAAACCCTGGACACTACTTGTAAAAACAAACATAAGAAGACACTGAAAAGTGGGAAGAATAAGGCAGACTGTTTAGTAACCTCAGGACCAGAGGAAAGACTTGGTAGGTAAGGTCTTCAGATTTTTGTTTTTGCTACATACACCCCAAGGCACTGAAGATGCCAACAACCCTGAAATGCCAACAGGCACAGACACAAATGTCCCAACAAAGTCCTACTGCCTCTCTAACGAAAGGACCTGGAAAAAGAAAGACTAGCAAGACAAACAAGAAAATAACTACTCTATACAAACATCGCAAACTGTGACCCTGCCCCCACCCATGCCAGCAAAACTTAAATGGAGACCCTAGACTTCCACCCTCGTGAGGCTACACCTAAGTGCCCTGTCCTCTACTAGGGCTGGTGTCACAGAAGGCTACATGGAGAACTGGTACTTTTACATCTTCTAGCCAGTAATGAGGTCTTTCTTCCCATGGTGATAGTGGAGACCGTATGAAATGTGTGAATTTCCATCTTCATCTAGCAGTAAGGAAATACTTCTCCTCTCCTCGGTGGGGGTTGTACCAGGGGACAACTGTGAGACAGCTAAGATTTTCCCCATTCACTGGGGCGGCTGGGTGGCTTGGTTGGTTAAGTGTGTGACTCTTGATTTCAGCTTGAGTCATGATCTCAGGGTTTTTTGAGTTTGAGCCCCACATTGGGCTCTGCGCTGATTGTGTGGAGCCTTCTTGGGATTTTCCTTTTCTCTCTGCCCCCTCCTCCCACTTTTGCTCTCTCTGTCTCTCTCAAAGTAAATAAATAAACTTAAAAAATATTAATATTTTTTCTCCACTCATCATCCAACAGTAATAAGACTGCCATTATATCGGTGGAGACCAGTAGGGATTCTTAAATCCCAACTCCACCATGCAAATATAAGGTATCTTCCTACCTCAGGAGTCAACATATGCCAAGTGGAGGGACCAGGGCTTCTATTTCCACCTGGAAGCAAGAAGGCAGTACCCCATTCCCCTCTGCTAGAGTTATGTCAATAAAAACTAGCTAAACAGAAGGTTTAACAGATATGGAGTCTTGTCACATAACTGGAAAATATCCGGGTCTTACTTATAAAATTCTTTGTCATAATAAGAACCCCAGAGATCTCAAAATGAATGAAACTAGATAATTGATAGATACCAACATTGAGATGACAGAGATGTTAGCATTATCTTTAACAAATATTAAGGTAGCTCGAATAAAAAATGCTGAAAAATTATGAACATGCTAAAAAAATGGAACAATAGAAAACCTCAATAAATAGAGATTCTAAAAAGGAAGACATAGAAGCAGCAGAGACAGAGGCAGAAAAAGAATAGAGAAAATTCAAGAAACACACAGCTGGTTTTGGGAAGTGATCAATAAAATTGGTGAACTTCTGGCAAGACTGACAAAAGAAAAAACAGGAAAGATACAAATTCCCAATATCAGGAATGGATCAGGGAGTATTACTACATACCCTCAATAAGGAAAAGGATACTATAAACAAATACATTCACAAATGTTTGACATCTTAGGTTAAATAGACAATTCCCTAAAAAACACAAACTACAACACACTCAACTCTATTGACAACCTGAAACAATGCATTGCTGCATCAGTCAATACAGGAAAAAGCATTTGTCAAAACTCAATGCCCATGAATGATAAAAGCTCTCCAAAAAAATAATAATTTAGAGTTGAGGGGAACCCAGCTTGACTAAGATGAGGGGAATGTTCTTGACTTGATGTTCTTGACTTGATAAAGTCTTGCCATACTGATAAGGCCTACAGCCAACATAATTAATAGTGAAACACTGAATATGTTCTTCCTAAGATCAGGAAGAACAAGTCAAGTCTATCCACTGTCATCACTTTAGAAAAGTCATACAGATATGAAAATGAAGTGAACTTGTCCCTATTTGCAGATGACGTGATTGTCAGTAGACGGTCTGAAGGAGTATACACACAGACACACAGCCCCACCTCCCCCCCCAACAATCCTACCTAGAACTAAAAAGTGAATGAATTAAGGTTAAAGGAGTCAAGATAAATATAAATGGATTGTACTTCTGTACACTAACAATAAAAATATGGACAAGAAAATTTAAAAAAAAATACCACTTACAATCACTTGGGGGAAAAAAGAGAAATAAAAGACATCAGAAACTAAGCCGAGCTAGAGAGACGTGAGTTGCCAAGTATTGGAGAGGTTGATGAGAGTAAGAAGGTAATTAAAACAAAAAGCCAAAAACAAAAGTAATAGTCAAGCCCTTAATAGCTAACTGTAATAATTGTAAGCAAGGGAATAAACCAGATACAGTACAAATTCCTCTTATTACCTTTTCCTTCCCAGAGGTGTACGAATTGTATCGGCATAGATGTGAGGGTAGTTTCATTGCTGACAGAATCCTGCAGAAAATATTCCTGCAGTTTTTTGGACCAAGGAACTGGGGACAGGGTGATGGGGAAGGGCTAGGAGTGGAAAAGAACTGAATATTGAGTCAAAGTGCAGAAAAGGATCTTCCAGTTTCCCCACCAAAGGTTCCAGAGAAAGACTTTTGCCTAAGGCCCTACATTAAGGCCTTCTTAAGGAAGGTAACTGGACTAGAATGTTTGCCAGACGTCAGAGTACTCAGTAGAAAGTAATGAATAAACACAAACTTACCAAATCATGTATAGGCCTTGCATGCTGAAAACTATAGAATGTTGATGGAAGAAATGAATGATCTAAATAAACAAAAAGACACACCATGTTCACATTCATTCACACATTCATTCATAATAAAGATGCCAAGCCTCCCCAAACTGATATAAAATTTTAATTCAATTCTGTAAAGAAAAGATGGTTATAAAATTTATATGGAAAAGCAAAAGACTAGAATAGTCAATAAAATTTTTATAAAAATTTAAGTGGAAGGAATCAGTCTACCTGTTTATTATACGGCTTATTATGTAGCTATAATAATCGAGACTGTGTGGTATTGACAGAGTGATACACACACAGAGAAAATAAAAGAAACAGAGATTCTAGAAATAAATCCACCCAAATATTCCCAAAGGGCAGATTTGGGGCAAAAGAAACAAAGTTAGTGAAACAATTCATGGAGAGATAGTAGATCACCTTTCAACAAATGGTGCTACAGCAATTGAATGTCTATGAGGAAAAAACGAATGAACCCTGACGTCAGTCTCATACCTTATACAAAAATTGACTCAAAATGAATCATAGAATTGAATATAAAAGATAAAACTATAAAACTTTTAGATGACAACGTAGAAGAAAATCTCCAGGATAGAACTAAGCAGAGTTCTTCGACTGTATATATATATATACACAGTATATATATGAACTGTATATACACTGTATATATATATACATATATGTATATATACATGTATATATACATGTATATATACATATATGTATATATATATACAAATCCATAAAAGAAAAAAAATAATCTGGACTTCATCAAATTAAAAATATCTTTCTGTGAAAAAAACATTCAATGGAGTGAAATAAAAGCAACAGAATGCAAGAAAGTATTTGCAAAATACATATCTGACAAAGGACGAGTATCTAGGATATATAAAGAATTTTCAACCTTATTCTTACTCAACTGTAAAACAACAGTCTAATCAGAAAATGGGCAAAGATATAAAGGTACATTTTATGTAAGAGTATAGACAGAAGACAAGCATGTGAAAGTGTTTAATATCATCAGCCATCAGGATATGCAAATTAAACCCATAATGAAATATTATCAGAGGGGCTGGAATGAAACATTCTAACAACATCCAAAGCTGGCAAGGATGTGAAGACACTGGATAGCTCATATGTTGCTGATGGGAATGTAAAATGTTACAACCACTCTGGAAATGTGTGAAGGTGTCTTTAAAAAGTAAACACGCAACTACATATTGATCCAGCAATTGCATTACTGGGCATGTATCCAAAACACGAAGACTTATGTTCACACAAAAAAATCTGTACAAGCATGTCTATAGCATCTTCATTCATCATAGCACCTAACTGGAAACAATTCACAAGTCCTTCTGTGGGTGAACTGTTGAATAAACTGCTACATCTATACCGCGGAATATTATGCAGGAAGAAAAAAGAAATCGTTAATGTACACAACGCAGAACCTGGATAAATTTCCAGAGAACTGGGGAGGAGGGCAGTCCATCCCAAAAGGTTCTGGGGGGGAAAAAGCCAATCCCAAAAGGTTATAGCCTGCATGATTCTACTTATATAACATTCTCAAAATGACAAAGTTATGCATATAGAGAGTAGATTGGTGGCTAGCAAAGATTAAGGATGGAGTAGAGGTTGATGGAAGTGGATACGGTTTAACAGAGCACCATGAGGGGTTCTACTGGTGATGGAAATGTTCCGTACCTTGACTTTATCACTGTCAATATCCTGGTTTTCATATTTTGTAATAGTTTGTAAGATGTTACCATTTGGAGACACTGGAAAAAGATTATGCAGAGTATGTCCACAATATTTCTTACACCTGCATGTTGAATCTATAATTTTCTCAAAAAAAAAAAGCCTAATAAAAATATCTGTCTTTAGTGTTTAGTAATAATCTTTGCAAGCAGAATTACAGTTCATAATTGTTGTTATGCTTTGCCACTTAAACCATTTCTACTGGAACCAATGATAGCTGTGAATGTATATCCTAATTAGTTTTGTGCCTGTGTGTATATTATAGCTGGGGGAGATATGTATGTGTGTGTGTGTGTGTGTGTGTGTGTGTGTGTGTATGATTTCAAACTTGATAGATGACAGGATGTTGTATGGCCATTTCTTGGGTCATACTTTCATAGAATGTGTTAAAATAGCTTTGCATTTTAGTATCTATGTTCCTACAGAGTATCTTCTTACTACTATTTTGTGATGTCTCTGTTACTTTGCAAATGAGCTATAAATTATTGAAATCATTTGCTTATAGAAGCTACAACAATGGTTGATAATAATCAAAATAATGTGTTTCATCTCTAATGGCAATCCCAATGAATTCTAATAATGAGCTCCTCTCAAATGTTCTTAAGTGTTCTTCTAAAATGATCTTACATTTTTTATGAGAGCTTCATCATCAAAATATATATGTAGAATTCCAACAAGTAGAACAAAGAAGTAACCAGCCTGTGTCTGATAATTACTGAAGCACCAAAGAGTATATACTCAATTTTTTATTTGTTCTCCACACTGGTCCCCAATAATAATAGGATGGGCATTATTATTCTCATTTTCAGTGAGAAAACTGAGATTTAGTGAAACTGAATTTTTACTTGAGATCAGCAACTGATAAATGCAGAAGTTAGCATTTCACAATCCACAGTCTTTCAGTATATTAGACTGTCTCTCAAATAGTGGGAAAAATAGGCAGGATGTTTAAATTATGTTATGTTTACTTTTAAAACCTCTCATAAATGTTTGGCCTTTGTTATACACACAGAAGAAATATTTAGAAAGCTGAAGCTGGGTGGGTTGTTATTTAATCTGATCACATGATCTCAGATACTGAAAATGTACTGGTATTTTTCCCATTCATTCTCGGACAACATCCCTTGAAATACTATCTGACAAAGACGTCATTCTTTTTGTCTAGATTTGTCTCGATAGTGATCTTATTTTGTGGATAGTGCTGAAAATAATCTTCCAGTCATTCTTCTGGCCCCCTAAAAAGCTCGGTTCCAGCATGTCACTGGTGATTTATGGCTACTGACTACTTGGCATCATCAAGGGGGTAGAATATATATTTGCCCTCAGGAAATGAAAAGGAAACATAAATAAAAATTGCATGGTTGATTGGCCTGTTTCTGGTGAGGTAGGCCACACTTAATAGAAATCACTTTTCCCTCTCTTTTTCTAGCTTGCTCTATCTCTAAAATAAATGGGATTTTTGTCTGGATGCCTTCCTTTACTCCACTTTTAAAATGTAATTAAGTCCAGAAGAAAGGAAGTCCAATTAGGTCTTGTGTGGTCAGCAAAGACCAAATTGGCAAGTGTCTTCTGCTAAGGGAAAGGGGAGACTACTTGGCCATGGAAGTGCCTGGACCACCATATGTATCTAATATGTGAGAAAATAGAAGCAGCCAAGGTAGAGGTTGAATGTTGAGGGGGAAAAAGATACACGTAAACTAAGGTTAAATAAGCTAGGTTAAAGAGCATTGTGGGGACAATCCAAAGCGTTCCAGTACAAATGAACAAGCAGGCACAACTGAGATTATATTTTCAGATGATTTTAGATCACCCTCAATTATGTAACAATGGAATAGGGAAAAACACACAACCTAGGATCTACGCAGACCCCTCCAACAGAAATAGCAAACAAAACAAAACAAAGCAAAACATAACAAAACAAAACATCTTCTCTTGCCAACATCCAGTACTCAACATGTTCAAAGCTAACATTATTATCTCCTTTCCACCTCTCAAACAAAATTCTACAAAACACATCGTGATCTCATCTCTGTCCTGTATTCACAATTTTGAGAAATTCGCTTAGTCACACCAATTATGATCCTTGATATTTTCATCAACCACTACCACCTGCACTGCCATAAGAGACATGTATCTTAAATCTGCTCTCTCTCACTACGTTCATCACCTCTTGCCTGAATATTAGCCTGACGTGTTTTCCTGGGGCTCTTCCCCCTTCAGTTTAGCGATCTTGCTGCCACGCCCACCATCTCAAAACACAGATGACCTTGTTTGAAGATATTAATGACGACAAAGGCTGTTGGAGCTTGAGTAACATAAGAAGAATAACTAGACGGTAGGGAAGAGGTAATGGCAATTAACCAGGTGGGGGTATCAGAGTAGGAAAAGGAGAGGGTAAACATGGCGGTGACAGATGAGGTAGATACAAGGGAATAGAGCAAGTATATTGAGGGAGGTAGGAAAAGGTTCCTCATTGTTTGAAAGGGAGTTGCCATGAGTGGTACAAACTAGAATGTATCCTGGGATGTTGGATTGAAATGGAGATGTCAGTGCTAACTCATTATTTTCAATATAGATAAATAGGTATGGATAGATGATGTGTGTGTTAGTGTGTGTGTGTGTGTGTGTGTGTGTGTGTGTGTGAGCACGCACGCGCCCAGTGACAGAGCCTGGAAGAAGTATTACTCCAAGAGCAACGTGTATCCCTAGCATCCATATCTTGATTTATTATAAATACCATGCCACAGGTCAGGGTTCCTCACAGAAATGACTGAATCCACTGCCAAGGTAGGAAACGTACAAGAACTTAGAATATCTTAGTGCTTGTAAGCAAGGAAGAGCCCAAAAAATGATTGTGATTTATCCAAAAATCTCAGAAAGATCTCTCACTCACCAGATAGGATTCAATTTGATTATCAAAAGAGGTAACAATCCTTTGATTAAATTAGGACTCAATAGGTCTATCTGGCTATAAGCAAATAAACAAATGCATAAATAGACATTTCAGTGAGGAATGTGATATTTACATAGTCCCAAAATAGTTTTCCACAAAACAGTTGTTAAATTACACAGGGAAAACCCTTTTACACTGTTGGTAGGATGCAAACTGGTGCCGCCACTCTGGAAAACAGTATGGAGGGTCCTCCAAAAGTTAAAGATAGAACTACCTTACAATCCGGCACTTACACTATTAAGTATTTGCCCAAAGAATATGAAAATACCGAGTTGAAGGGATACATGCACCGTGATGTTTATAGCACCATTGTCAACAATAACCAAATTATGGAAAGAGTCCAAATGTCCATCAACTGATGAATGGATAAAGAAGATGTGGTATATATACAATGGAGTATTACTCAGCCATCAAAAGGAATGAAATCTAGCCATTCACAACGATGTAGATGGAGCTAGAGTGTGTTGTGCTAAGTGAAATAAGTCAGTCAGAGAAATAAACTACCATATGACTTCATCCGTATGCGGAACTTAAGAAACGTAATAGATGAGCAAACATGGGGCCAAAAAAAGAGGCATAAATAGATGCTTAACTATAGAGAACATACTGAGGGTTTCTGGAAGAGAAGTGGGTGGGGGGAAGGTTACATGGGTGATGGGTGTTAAGGAGGGCACTTGTTATAATGAGCACTGAGTGTTGTATGTATGTGATGAATCACTAAATTCAACTCCTAAAACTAATATTCCACTACATGTTAACTAACTGGAATTTAAGTAAAAACTTGAAACCACAAAAAAAAATTGACACAAGGAAAAAGAATTATTTTACATTGAAGAAGTCTGAGAGATGCTACCTTAACCAAGTGATCAAAGATAACATCAGTAATAATGGAACAAGTTGACATGTTTTGCCACCCAATGGGATGCAATGACAGAACACGGCATCCTCCTGCCGGAGTTGTACAACCTGGTTCTAAAAATAAAGAAACATTAAACAAGCCCATATTGAGGACATCCTGCAAAATAAGCAGCCTAAAATATTTTAACATGCCAAGTTCACAAAAATCAAGGAAAGAGTGAGGAACTATTTAAAATTGAAAGGAACTAAACAGCCTAACAACTGAATACAGCGTCTATTTCTGGACTCGATCCTTTTGTTAAAAGGAGTATTTGGGGGACCAATGAACAGAATCTACCAAATAAACACTAATAAGATATCAATGTTAGTTTACTGATTTGATGACGCCATCGTAGTTATGCAAGGGAATGTTCTTATTTGTAGTGAATAGACACCAAAATATTCAGTGTAATGAGACCTCATGCCAGCAACTTACCCTCAAAAGATTAGGGGGAAAATGTTCTTCGTACCGTATTCCCAGTTTTACTGTATGGTTGAGATTGTTTCAAATTAAATGTTTTAAAAATGTTTGATGACCTCCTAATGCCCATAGACATAATTCCACGGCATTAATATGTCATTCTCATGCCATCCTTGGGTACCATTTTTTAAATGAAATATATTATTTATCTTCATTTATGTTGGCTGTTTGTAAGCTTCTAAGATGAACACCTTGTTATGAAGTCTCAGCAATTTATAGGGTCTTAGAGGCAAAGTGACTTGCTGAAATCCTGATAAGCTTGGCTTAGAAGGAAAAGTAAATAATGAACGAAAGAAGGAAAAGAAGAAAGGAAGGGAGGAAGGGAGGAAGGGAGGAAGAGAGGGAGGGGAGAGAAGTGAAGATTCTGCCCCAGGACAGAAAAAGTTTGTGGCTGGCTGCTATTAAAACCACCAGGTTGGGGGCCTGGGTGTCTCAGTTGGTTAATCGTCTGACTTCAGCTCAGGTAATGATCTCATGGTTCATGGGGTCGAGCCCTGTGTTAGGCTCTGTGCTGACAGCTCAGAGCCTGGAGCCTGCTTCGGATTCAGTCTCCCACTCTCTCTGCCCCTCCCCTGCTGGTGCTCCATCTCTCTCTGTCTCTCAAAAATGAATAAACTTTAAAAACATAATTTAAAAAACCCCATGTTTTTACTCATGCTATTCCATAGACCTGTTTGGCTCTTTCCTGACCCACCCACCCTTTCATTCTCCCTAATAGAGAATGTCTGTCCATCTTTCAAGATCATTGGTCTTTCCAGGACACAATAAGAAAGAACACACAGCTCTATTATAACCCCATGCTGCACATAATTATTTGTTTACCGATTTGTCTCCTGTACTAGGATGAGCTCTTGGAGGATAAACATTAGGTCATATTCATCCTGTAGCCCCCAGTGATACTACAGTGCCCGTTAATTGTGAATATTTATTGGTAGTCACTGACTAACTAAATGAATTAGTTAAGTGCAGAATGAACGAACGAATGAATGAATAAACGAATGGCAGATCAGAGCTTGATTTAACAGTGGAAAGTTATTAACTAATTTTGTTCTTTATTACTTTGGTAAAAGTAAGAGCATATGGCGTCGCTGTGGTTTGCAAAAGTGTATCGATGTGAGTTCTTTACGTATTTTTGCAAAGATAGCAGTTGGTTTTAGTCTGTATGAACGTTCGCACGCTTAAATACGGTTATTTTAGGATTTGAAAACATTACATGGTGGGAAGTTGATGCTGATGATGATGTGGATCTATGAGAAAAGAAAGGCTGGAATAGTAAATGCTCTTAAACACTGAGAAATTAAATTCAAATCAGACCCATGGGATTTATTATGGGAACACCACCCCGAGTTTCACCCATCCCTATTTATAATGGCAGTTAATATTCGCTGAGCCTTATCACACTTAGAGAGAAAACATGCATAGCGCTGGCTTGTGATAATTTGAGGGGCGGGGTGCAGGGAAGACATCATTAGATATTTGTGAGTTTTTGCCAATCACGGTATCTCAAAAATCGTCAAAGTTCTGCAAAATAAAAAGGTATTTGTAATTATATGAAAATCATTATAAAATATGCTCCATATTTAGAAGATTTAATCGCTGTCCTAAGAACACTATAAAGACATCATTTTATGTGTTGTTGGTTTTAAAGGACCGGTTTTAGAGAGTGTTCTCGTTGAAAATATATTTCCACTAGATAAACCTTCTACTTTAAAAAATCTGATATGAAATACTTCAAAACTTTTTCGTTAAAAGCTCCTTCAGGACTGGGTCTTGCTTGTCTTTATACATTGGCTTTGGATCCAGACACCGCCCTTGGGAAGTTCTAAGTTCTTATTTCCAAGTGAATAAATAAAATAATTTTTTAAAGTTTATTTATTTATTTTGACAGAGAAAGAGAAAGTGTGAGCAAGGAAGGGGCAGAGAGAGAGGGGGAGAGAGAGAGAGGATCCCAAGCAGGCTCTGCGTGGTCAATGCGTAAACCCTATGTGGGGCTTAAACTCACAGAACTGTGAGCTCGCGACCTGAGCTGAAATCGAGTTGGACGTGCAACTGACTGAGCCACCCAGGTGCTCCAATAAAACAATTTTTATGAGAGCATTGTAGTAGTCTCGGCCAACAATATTTGTGTAACTTTAGCTACCTCTTCAAGTTTTACTGTATTCCGTTCCTCCATTATTGGTATCCTATAAGTGCCTTTCACTAAAATGTAGAAACATATTTTGATGTTTGATCATTTATAGGAAAGTAGATGAGGGTTGATTTCAAATTGTATATAAGATGAACAGTTTAAGCTTCCCTTTCTGCTGGTTTAATCTAAACCAGGTTCTAGGTATTAGAGAATTTTTTTTTGCATTAGAAAAATGATATGTACCCAATCTTTTGAAGTGAAAGCATTCAAGTCAAGCTTAGGTGCCCCCAAAACCACACTGTGATGATGAAAACAAATAGAAGCTTTGTACTCATGTAGATTTTCCAACGAAGCTTTGAAAAATCTTTAATAAACATTCTCTCATTAATCCCTTTACCAGGCCAAGCTGCAGAGGGTGGTGATGGTAAAGCCATAAATCTATTAAAATAAAGAGAAGAGTTGTTTTATGTGAAAGCGATCTCTTTTTGATGCATCATTTTTATAAAGAATTTATACTAATTAAATGTCGACTTTATGAATGTTATTACATGGCAGAGGGAGAGTTATTAAGAGCTTGAGATTCTGGATCCCAATCTCAGTTACTTCATGGGTTTGTCTCTTTTGTACAGAACAATCATGTCCACCCTGACCACCTCATACAGTGATTACGAAGATCACACACATGCAGAACTTCTCTGTAAATGTTAAATTGCTTTTCTGAAAATCAACAGAAACCAGTTCAAAAAAAAAAAAAAAAAGAGCACATTCTCTGCAAGCTGCTAATCAGTGCTGAACAATAATTTTGAGGATCCGTGATTACGTTCTGGCAATCGGATGGCCTCCCCCATCTCACACTTTTTCCTTTCAATTATTCTTTCCACCACAACCGAGTGGTACAATCATCTCACTTAGAACGTTCTTGGGGTTTTCTACCTCTCTTTCTATTAAGACCAGTTTACTGGAAAAGAAGCGCCTCTAAGTACGTACAGAGTTTGGTCGTAGGTGTAGCTGGGGCTTTTTGTCTTCCACTTCCATTCTTTTTTTGTTTTTAATGTTTATTTATTTATTTTGAGAAGGGGGGGCAGACGGAGGGGGGAGCAGAGGATCAAGAGTGGGCTCTGTGCTGACAGCAGAGAGCCCCACGCTGGGCTCGAACTCATGCACTGGGATATCATGACCTGAGCTGAAGTTGGACGCTTAACCAACGGAGCCATCCAGGTGCCCCTCCGTTCCTTTGTACCCTTCCCCCACCTGCCTTCTTCAGTTCCTCAGAGGCTGTGCCACTGCACGACCTGTACATGCACCATCCCTCAGAGCCCCTATGTCTGCACATCTCTGCCTGTCCTGCCTTGTCATACACAGACACACACACACACACACACGCATGCACACACCTATTCTAAGTAATTCCTCCTCATCCTGAGGGTCTGATTGCTTCATGAGATCATCCTTCACCAACCTTTAAAACCAGGTTTAACACCCTCCTGCTTAAGAAGCCCCTGCAGCACTGTTCTGTGGCCCCCAGTTTAACACTTTAAAAGCATGTCCACTTGTACGATGATTTGATTCACAGCTCTTTGCCCCTGTAAATTTTAACTTCCATGTGAACGATGGCTTTGCTTTTGCTCATCAATATATCTCCTGTTACCAGACCCAGCATCTGACACTAAATAAATACTAGTGGAATGAATACATTTGAGAAAAGTGGATCCCCAAAGTGCGTAACACATTCAATCATCCTCTTTGATAAAACTCATCTAACGTTGAGGCTCTTCTGTTCGCTTCTGAGAATGGATCAATCTGCTCCCAAAAAGGATAAAGAAATGGCTACTTTCCATATTGTGTTGGATTAGACAACTTTGAATTGAGGCATGCCAAGATTACATTTCCCAAATACATACTTTTCGGATACCTGGAACGTTTCCTTTCATATATTCCAGAAAGAGTCATAGAAAAATTTCCCAGCAGTAGAATTCGATTGCACAGATGAAGAAAGTGAGGAAGAATTCCTTAATTTAAAACATATTACCCTTTAAAATTAACCCACTGAAGTGGTGTTTATGGTCAACTCTCGTCGATAAATGACAATGGAAAAAGAATGTAGCTTACCCAAATCTATAGTTAATCTGAATTAACTGAAAGTATTTTTCCCTGAAATGTAGGATGCTTGTTCCAGAAATTTCAGAAGTTCTTTGCTATTTTCTTCTGCTAAGGAAAGTGTTAAAGTCAGTTTAGATTTTCTGCTTATACACCAAGTAATGTAAGTCTGGAATGTGTGTTGGATATTGACAGAAATTCCGAAGCCACAGGTAACCGTGGCTCAGGTAACCATGATATAATGCCTTGTGGATACTCAAAATTGTCCTTGTACCGAGCAATGCGATGGAAACCTGAGACATGACTTGTCATTCTGTCACCGATTACCCACCTCTTCCCCCTGAGCCATTGTTTCCTCCTCTCTATGTTAGACTGTGTGAGCCACTGGGTGGTAGTAATAAAAACCCACCAAAACCAAAATAAGATGAGACAAAATGATTATTCTAAGTATACTTCTCATTCTACCACGTGTTAGAGACGAAATTATCTTTACTCAGATTTCGCATTGATTTTACTTAAAAAGAAAGAAAGAAATGTCTATTGTGACAGATCATGTACATCTTCCCATATCTGATTTATTTTATTTCCCCCAAGCTTCAACTCCACACTTTGACTTAGATCTAATGCAATCCCCAAGGAACTGCCTTATTTCCGTCTCTGATGAGATCAGATCAGCCCCTGCAGGACCCCTTTTCAGTGAAGCAGGAGATAAGTGTACTTGATTTTCCCTAGTTAGCTGCCTATAGACATTTGGAAAGATTTCAGACTAGGATTCTGATTAACCTGCAGAGGAAAAATCCCATCTTATTTGTATGTTATATTTGCATATTGTTTGGTATCCTGTTGAAAACATGCTTGACACTGTGCTTAATGGTAGCCAATGCCAATATCAATTTTTAAAAATATGGAAATTTTCAAAATATTCTCTAAAGAGAGTCATTCCATCCATTTTAATCAGTGATTCATATCTCCTGATATAGATAACTAAGTTCTTCTTCATTTCCTTTAATTTGAGCTAATTCTCCAAAATATCTGTCCCTAAAAAGGAGAGGATCAAAATAGGTAAAATAGGTAAGTCATGCATTCATTTATATGTTCCCTTTACCAAAGAATCCAATGAACTGGGCGGGACCCCAGATAGGAAGAATTCCAGACAGGTCATGGTGCATGTTGGTCATTCCTCCTAATACATCAAGACACTTCAGTACAATTACCCATAATTTAAGCCTGGAATAAGCTTTAGTCTTCTTTTATGATAATAATAATAATAATAATAATAATAATAATAAACAGAACAAAATACTTTTGGAACAGCAATTTTTTTGCGTGTTACACTAAATGCAGAATTCCTAAACTTGCACCTTAAGACTTTAAAACTCATAAATCCATAGCATTAATATATTTTTGTAAAAAAACAAAACAAAAACAAAACAAGAAGAGTACATGATCTGAATTTCGGGATAAGGCTCAATACCTTTCCTTTCAAATAAATTTCTGAACAACTTTGGGGCTAGAAACAGTTGTGACAGAATGGGGGCGGGGCTAAGTCTCCATATGATTTTGAAGACGGCAGTGATGAGGCAAAGGGCATTTCACCTGGTTTGTTTGTTACACAACCGTTTCCGACATCTAGTTGAGAGATACCATTTGTCATTAGCTTTGTTGATGTCGCTGCTGTTGTCAAGGTGGCCATTTTTGATGGTGTCTCTATAGAGGGGCCACTGCGCTGGCCAAGTGTGGAGTCCCCAGAGAATCCCTACAGCTTTGGGACAGCCCTTCCACATTCAAGCAGAGTGGCCCTTGCTCTTTCTTGTTTTAGCTACGTCAGATTTAGTTTCCAGCCTGGGGCGTGCTGGGGAGGGGGGAGTCTTATTACATGTTGTTTACAGTTCTGTTGCATTATTCGGTTTCTTTTATTAAACCATATACAAGTTGTGACATGCTGTTAATTCAATCACTAATAACTAGCTCAAATTGCAAATCTATGTCAGCAGGTTGGTGTTGATTAAGCTGTGGCCGCCACTAACATATTGTTTTAAATGCCTGATAAATTTTATTTTCTGTGGCGATAGACTGCTTGGTTTATGTGTGCTCCCTTTGCTCTCTAAGCTCAAAGAATTGCACAAACGTCCCTCTGTGGGTCCTCTGCGGGCCTCTGCGTTCCCTCCCCTGCAAGGCGGGCTGGTAACCACTAGAGGGGAGGAGACAGCCGGCTTTATTGAAGACTTCACCGCAGAGCCCGGTGGTGGAGAAGCTGTCGGCGGACGGGCAGCCAAGAGAAAGGGTGTAACGTATTATCAAGGTTTGCAAAAAGAAACAAAATAGGCCCCTTACGGTCTGCTGGAAATTTACTTCTAATAAATTAGAACTGACTGCAAAGACAGTTAGGATGTTGGAGTGTGCCTGACTGTTAACCCATCGTCCTAAGCATTAGCAAGATCATCTCTGAGATCCAAGTTAACCCTTATGAAAACAAATGGTTCTCTCCTCAGGACGGTGGCTAATGCACACACATGCCAGGAGCAGTGGTGGGGAAGTATGAGGAAGAGAATCAAACCTGATTGGGCTGCTGGGGTAAAGTGGAAACTCAGCATACAGCTCATTTTCTAGCGTATTCCAACATCTGCCCCCTGTTCCCATGGCTTAAAGCACCACATTCTAGTGCTAAGAGGGAGGATGGGGAAGGCGCCGTCAGGGGAAGTGAAATATTGATACTTATAGTAAACAAAGGGGGTGAGGGAGAAACTTTGTGGAACCTTCTTGAACATTCCAAAGTGCCATCTTCTAGCACATGTACCTAAAAAAAAAAAAAAGTCATTCGGACCACTGAGAGGCCCCATGGATACCATTTGAGCAGTACTTTTTGATATTTTAAAAATCCAGCCTGACCCCTTTTAATTTTTTATTTTTCCTTAAAAAACAGAACATATACTTAATATTAGTATTGTTAAAGTGCTATAATGTAGAACTGGAGGCTGTTCTCTGTACTCTCCTGAGTGTAATTGCACTAAGATCATTCGGTTTCCATTTGGAAAGCCAGTGGCAATTACTGGAATACAATGTATCATGCATTTGCTCAGTGGATATAAAACGTATATACTAATTCGCAATAAAATGTAACAGCTGTCAGTGCATTTTCTGCTCTGTTACTTCAATAAATTGGAACTCTGAGTAGAAAATGGGAATATTGCATTTTTACACACTCTGTAATGTGTTTGCTTTTTGCAAATACAATTTATTTTTTTCATGACAAAAATTGTGGTCTGTTATTACTGCTAGTGGATAAATATTCCTATATCAGAATGAATTACATATGGTATCTGTAAAGAAGTAGTAATATTTTCTGCTTTTTATTGTAGCCTGTCTCCAGTAAACAAAATACACTTAACCTACTTCTGTCACATACTGAGGGTGTGTGTGTATTTTTTTTTCCACTCCATGTAATGGCTGTGTGTTGGGGGTAGGGAAAGGAAGTAGGAGTTTGTTTGTTTGTTTGTTTGTTTGTTTATTTATTTTACCCTACCTTATCAGGTGTCTGGGTTGATCATTAGCATTTATTTCCAGATCCCATCACTTCCTTTGGACCTTATTTTTGTTTTAAGCGTCCAAAAGTCCCTTCCCTACGTTTGCTAATCAGGTTTCTTTAGAATATGAAGCGGTGCCTCTGAGTTTTATTTAAAATAAAATGCCTGCACATTTCTGTAATTTTGTTACTCGAGGTCAGACTTTTCACAGATAATTAGCCTTTTACACACTGTGAAATCAACCTGCATTGGTTATTTGGCTAGACTCTTTGCTTCTGTTCTTTATTTCCCAGAAGGTTAACGTGTTGAAAATCTAGCTTCAAGCTCGGAGTACTGTCTCTTTGTGTTGCTAATTATCCCGTTGCATAATTATTAATATCAGGAGCAGGAAGAGGAAACAAGCACACCAAATAGTCGTGAATGCTGGTGTTCTGGCAGGAAGCGAATCCTGCATTAATAAAATGTGCCTGTACCAATATCACAGGAGATAGGAGCGTTCCTTGTTAAGGATCATTTATTAACTGAGATCATCTTTTAGTTCGCCTTGGGGTAATGACTAATGTCAATGGCAAATTTCACAGTTGTCTAGAGAAATGAATTAAATTTGTAATAAAAAGCCCTTCGGCTTGTTGTACATGTTCATTTATTGGAGTAGTTGAACTAAGAGAACTGTAAGGCAACCAAGAACATCGGCTTAATTTTCCTTACATATAATAGTGACCTTTAGCTCCATATTGAAAAAGTTACCTATTATGGACTCGCAAATTAAATGAGAAGTTCCTCTAATGCAAAATAAACTAGATGACTGAGCTAAGCGAAACGGCCTTTGAGCCTATAAGATTCTTCATAGAAAAATATTCTTTCTTTTTTTAATATGACTCTTCTCTTTAAACCGTCATAAAATAAGTCACTTGACATATAAGCAGGAGAATAAGATCATTCAAAGTGAGATTTCATACTGCACGACACCTATTTTTATTCCTTCAAGTTCTTTGGGTGGTTTCATTTTGTGCTCTGATGCAGAGTTTTAAAAAGTGCCATTTTAACACCCTCTTTAATTCTAAATACACAGTGTGTTTTTTTTTTTTATTTACTTGGCATAGCATGTTGTTACTGTAATTATTTATGGAAGTTTTTGTGTTGCTTTATGTAGTTAAGGGAAAGCATATTTCCCAAGAGGAAGAACAATTACACCACTGTCTCTCTTTTTCTCTGATTTAGAAAGACTCAATCCAGCTTCCATTTCTGGGAGTGAATTGGACTTGAGGAATGATAATTACTTTTAAAACAAGCCCTGTGACCAAGCCCAGTATTCTCATTCGATAGCAGAAAATATAGAACAACCAGGCTCCTTACGCAATGTGTTATCTCTACCGTAGTGCACTTGAGACAAATTATCCTAATCGAGACACGAGCCCAGCTAACGATGGCAAGGGAAAAATGGACATTTTTTTCAGCAAATAAAGACAGTCGCAATATTTATGTAAATTGAAATGTAGCATTTCTTGCAGGGAAGTGAACTTTCATCGCGTGTTTTCAAACTTGAAAGTAATGCCTCCATATTTTCACCTTTAAATCATGTTAGTCAAACCCATTCACAGACCCACAAGGGCTTCGTTCCCTTTTACGAGACAGACTACACCCAGAAAAATACATACGTACTACATACACCTGCCACAATGGATGTGTTGCTCAAGATGAATAAACAGGGCTACAGGCCCCATGGGAATTAAAAACAACAATCACAAGAAGCAATCAGAAATAGAGTTGATTTGAGTCGTCCTCGTTTTTAAACACATAGGAAAATGCTCGCTTGGAGCGTCTTCCTTCGAAAATTCCAGGTTTCTGGAGCTGAAACAAATGTTGACTTTTTCTCAGTTTTAATGATTTTTCCAACCCCTTCTCTTCACGTGTCCCCTCTGAGCCTGGCGTTCGGTCTGTGTTACACCAGCTACTGTATCACGCAGGAAGGGATGGAGTCACCCCAAGATGGTTTTGTTCCTAGCTTGTTGGGTGCCCTCGGGGGTATATACCCTGTGCCCATGCGTGACTTCGGAGAACCTCAGAAATTTGGACTTTTCTTTCCCCTCTTTAATGCAGATGCTCTCAGCATTCTTAATAAAGCCAGGGAAAGACTTCACCGTCCCTTCACCCCGTTCCTCACCTCAGCCCTTTTCAGCATGTAACCTTATTCTCTGTGGGATTATTTGGGCTAAAACCAATTAGGGAGCAGCTCACAATATAAACGCATACAGATTACTCCAGGTTGAACATTGCCCACGCCAACTAATCATAGAGTATATGATGCCCCGAATGGTAGGAATATTAAAAAGTTGAGAGCAAATGGACACACAATATTGAGGAAAGACTCCGAACGCCAAATCAGAACTAATGGAACATGTAACTCAAAGTGTGGACTTCCTGCCAGCCCACCTCCCTCTCCCCTCCTGTTTGTATTCTTTGTGGAGATATGCCCACAGGCCTCCTGAAGTGTGTTCTCCTTTGCTAATCCTCCCACAAAGGTCCCCGTGGGCTTCTGAGGGGTCCCCCTTGCCCCTTCATTCTATGACTGTCAGTTTCTGACTAATAAGCCAATCTACCCTCCCTGCCTCTTCCAGAGGGCCTCTTTCTCAAGCCGGGAGGGGACAGCGTCTCAAAGGCCAGGGCAGCGCTGAGAATCACTGAATGGACCAATCAGTATTTAGTGACCATGCTTTTCAGAATGCTTACTGGAATGAACGCAGTAAAGCACAGGGAGGGGAGAGAAACATGAAGTTCTCTCAGTCAGGACTTTGGGGACATGGTTTGGAAGGTTAACTTGAGTCACAGAGAAACTACAACCAAGTTAATGATTAATGTTCTACTTCTGATTGATAGAGTGATGAAGATTAGCTGTCAAGCTTTTTAGCACTTGCTTGAAGGGGCAAGAGAGTGTCTCTTTCTCTCCAGATTCTCGATATAATCTCCCCAGTTCTCTCCTGTCTCTGTCTCTGTCTTTCCCCTTCCATTATGTAGCTAGAATATATCGATAGTTTGCCAGCTAAAACATTAAGGTTAGGCCAACACTTTATCAGTCACGTATTTAAACCTTTTTCCCCCACTTTGGTCTCTCTACCTAATAATTTTATGTATGCAGAGTTCTTGTGCTAAAATCAGATGGGAGAACTCATTCCTGGACTTCCCAGAGGTTACATGATTTGTGCATATAGTGTTCCTGTTAAGGGGGACCCAAATTCCCTGACCAGAGGGGCAGAGGTAAATAAGTTACTAAGCATAAGTAACCATCATAATTATTTACTCGCTTCTTCCATGGGCTGTTGGTGAGTCCAGTGACCGATAAACTGGGGTGTGTGAGGAGGTCATTACAAATTTAGTGAAGCGTCTGCAGGATACAGCAGAGGATTGCTGGGGCCTGTGTTAACCTTCTTTTGTCTTCTCTCCCTGCTAGGATCACTAGCTTTTTGACGGGATCAAAATGTCTGAGTCTCTGATAATCACACATTGGGATGCTGGAAGGGAGAAGTAAATATCCAATTTTTTTCCCCATACACTGTAGTATTAAAATGGAATTCATAAGTATTTTAAACAACCAACTGAAAAGATGTTTCCTGAAAACAGAATTGGTCACATTTCAGGAGAATGGACGCTAAAATGTTTGTTTTGCCGTGTCCAGTGGGATTACTGATTATTTTTGCTTTCTCCTTATGCTGTTCTGACTTTTGTTGATATTTACAGTAAGCATCTTTCCGATTTAGAAGATACTGAAAAGAAAATTTCTACAGTGTGCTGGTTTCTGCCTCAAGATCTTTACATTTTGTCCCCTCCAATGGGAAATACAGTTGAATCTTGAACAACACAAGGGTTAGGTGTGCTGACCCCCCACACAGTTGAAAATCCGGGTATAACTTTTGACCCCTCCTGAAACATCACCACTAATACTCACTGTTGACCAGAAGCCTTACCAATAAGTCGCTTAACATATGCGTGGTATTATATACTCTATTCTTACAAGAAAGTAAGTTAGAGAAAAGAAAATGTTATTCAGAAGATCATAAGGACAAGAAAACATAATGTTCACAGTACTGTATTGTATTTATCCACTTATAAGTGGACCCGCCCAGTTCAAACCCATGTGGTTCAGGGTCAAGGGCCAACTGCACTTACACATCTCCCTACACTCTCGTTCACCTCTGGGGTTTGCATCCTACCTCCGTTTTCATGTGACTCCCTCTGGAAGGCTCTCTCCACTCAACGAATAAAGACCCCCACTTGGTCCATTTCCTTTACAAACTGACACTTTAATTACATGTTGGTATGTTTCCTGGGAGAGCCTTTGTCTTACATACCAGATTCCAGGTTCTCTGGAGGCGCCATCCCTGCAAATATGCACATCATGTGCCTGATAATCACACAAGGATTGGCACACGGTAGGTGCTCCAAAATAGGTGTTAACTTAATGAATGAAGAAATTAGTCGTGAGACCACACAGTCCACATGGTTATTAAGCCTCGGTGTGCCATCTTTAGAATCAGAGCACTACCCCATTCACAGAGCTGTTATAAAGAAAAAAAAATGAGACAATATTTAGAAGATTTAGAAATATTTAGAATTTAGAAATTATCTAACATTTAGATACTACTTAGAGATAATATTTAGCATATTCATCCGCAATGGTGGCTGCTAGTGTTAAGATTATTATCCTATGTGTTGCTATTTTATGAAATAATAGCAATGGTAATAAAGGAAAGCAGAATGTTTAGAGAATGTATGAATGGAGAATTTATGAAGCCTCTACATTTTAGGAATAGCGTACAGCAACTGGTTCTTTCAAGGGGGGAGCTGGGGGACGGGAAAGTTGGAGTATTCTTTCACTTACCTGTATCTTGCTCCTCCAACCTTGAGAACCTTGGTATCTTACTATCCATTCATTGACTTAAATGTCCATTTCCAACATGCCTATACAGTGGCATCAGAATTGTTAACACATGTGCCCATGGGTAAAATACTTTGTCAACTACAGTATAGCAGTGATTATGCATAGTACTTTTGACTTTAGTTTTACGAATTCTACTCATATCCAAAGTTACTTAGATCCGAACCATTTCTCCCACCCCCTTCAGCAAGGTTGTGTCCTAAATCTTTAATACAGTTACATTGCATTGTCACCCTCTCCTGAAACCACTGATGTGTGGTTTGTCTCTGTTGTTTGCTTTCCCAGAATGCCATATAATTGGAATCACACAGTACATAGCATTTTCAGACTGACTTCTTTCACTTAGGAATGTGTATTTAAGATTCATCCACATCTTTTTGTGGTTTGAAAGCTCATTTCTTTTTATTTTATTTTATCTTATTTATTTTATTTTATTTTATTTTATTTCTTATTTTATTTTATTTTATTTTATTTTATTTTATTTTATTTTATTTTATTTTATTTTTTATTTTGGAGAGAGAGAGAGGAGGAGAAAGGCAGAGGGGGAGAAAGAGAGGGAGGAAGAGAGAGAGAATCTTAAGCAGGCTCCATGCTTAGTGTGGAGCCTGACACAGAGCTCGATCCCACGACCCTGGGGGCATGACCTGAGCCGTAATCAAGCATCAGTTGCCTAACTGCTAAGCCACCCAGGCATCCTAAAGCTCATTTCTTTTTAGTGTGCAATGATAAATATCCCATTGTATGTGCATGCCATGTTTGTTTATTCATTCACCTACAGAAGGAAATCTTGGTTGCTTCCAACTTTTGGTGATTATGAACAAAGATGCGATCCACATTCATGTGTGGATATGTTTTCAAGTCAGTTGGGTAAATACCTAAAAACCTGATCGCCAGATTTTATATAAAGGCCATGTTTAGCTCTGGAAGAAATTGCTGATCTGTCTCCCAAAATGGCTGTATAAAAAGAGAGCTGCACATCCTCACCAATATTAGGTGCTGTCAGCTTTGAATTTTAGCCATTCTAATGTGTGTGCAGTGGAATATAGTTGTAATATTTCCTAGTGACAATTGACATTCGATATCTTTCTTTTGTGTATTTGCTATCTGATATCTGTGATGAGGTGCCAGTTCAGAACTTTTGCCCAGTTTTAGAAATTGGGTTATTGCTTCCTTATGCTGAGTTTTAAAGTTCTTTACATAATTTTTATACAGTTTATTTATCAAATATGTGCTGTGCAAGTATTAGAACAAATGGCTTGGTGTTTTGATTCTTTTAGGCATCTTTCACTTATCAATTTTTTTCATGGATTATGCTTTTGTGTATCTAAAATAGCATTACTAACCCAAGGTCACATATATTTTCTCCTGGAAGTTTTATAATTTTGCACTTTACTTTTGACCACATGGTCCATTTTGCATTTTTTGTGAAAGGCATAAGGTCTGCGTTTAGGTTCACTTTTAAAAAGTTTGAATGCCAAATTGTTTCAGCACTATTTATTGAAAATAAATGCTTTCTCTCTTTTGCCAAAGATCAATTGATTGTATTTGTGGGCATCAACTTCTGGGTTCTCTATTTTTTTTTTACATTAATCCAGGTATCTTCTTTTGCAAATACCTTGGAGTCGTGATTATGTAACTGTTTAGTAAATTTTGAAATTGGGTAGTGGGATTCATCTAACTTTGCTCTTTTTCAGTATTATATAAGCTGTTCTAAGTCTCTGGCTTTTTTACATAAGTCAGATTAGCTTGCTGAGATTCTAATTGAGACACGTTTGAATATAGATCAATTAAGAAAGAACTGATATTTTAGCAATATTGATGTTTATTTTGTGCACATGTACTGTCTCACCATTTATTTAGATCTTTACTGATATCCTCTATCACAGTTTGGTAGTTTTTTGCCTACAGATTTTTGTGTGTGTGTGTGTGTGTGTGTGTGTGTGTGTGTGTGTATTTTTGGTTAGATTTATACCTTTTTACTTCTTTATTTATTTATTTTTTGGTGCTACCATAAAAAGTATTTTTATAAATCTCAAATTCCAACTGTTCATTGCTTGCATCTAAGAAAACAATTGACCTTTGTATATTAACCTTGTATTCTGCAACATTGCTGCACTTTTTCTTTTTTATTAATTCTTGGATTTCTTTTTTCATCGATTCTTTGGGATTTTCTAGACACCCAATGATGTCATCTGTGAATACAGACAACATTGTTTCTTCCTTTCCAATCCATGTGTTTTTAATTTCTTTTCTGGTCTTACTAAATTACCTAGGATTTCCAGTATGTTGTTGAATAAGAGCGGTGAGAGAGGACATCATTGCTTTAGTCTTGATCTTTGGGAGACAGTATCCAGATTCTCACTGTAGTGATTAATTGTTGCATGTCAACTAAAATGGGCCACAAGGTGTGCAAATATTTGGTCAAACATTATATTAGGTTTTCCTGTAAGGGTTTTTTGAATGAGATTAACATTTTAGTCAGTAGACTGAATAAAGCAGATTGTTCTCTCTAATCAAGTGAAGATCTGAATAGAACAAAAATCCTGACTCTTCTCCACCTAAGAGGGAATGGCTTTGACAATGGCCTTAAAACTGATATAGGCTTTCCCTACCTTTGTGTTTGTACTAAAACATCAGAATTTCCTGGATCTCATTTCTGTTCGTCTTTGGACATGGACTGCATCTTTGGCTCTCCTGGTTTTTAGATCTTAGGATGTGGACTGGAGCTAAACCATTGGCAATCCTGGATCTCCAGGTTGCCAACTCACTCTGCAATTCTTGGGACTTGCCAGCCTCCATAGAGCATGAGTCAATTACTTTTAGTTTTAATGCATTTATCTATCTATCTGTCATCATGATTAATCTATCTATCTACTTCTTTATACTATTAGTTCTGTTTTTTGGAGAACCCTGTCTAATATAATACTCACCATTAAGTATGGTGTTAGTTGCAGGCTCTTGGTAGATGCTTTTTATCACATTGAGGAGGTTCCCTTCTATTCTTTGTGGCTCTGATTTTTTATCATTAATGGATGTTGATTTTTTCAAATGTCTTTTCTCTGACCACTGAAAAACTTTCTCTAATTATCTATCTTCTTGATTGAAAATGTATCCGTTAGGGGGTCTTTTAAGGTAGCATGTGTATTTTCGTTGCCATCATTGCTGGTAGTTATCAGCCCTTTACTTACATGAATTGATGATTTCCCTTTTCATATGCCATTTTCTAGGAAGGTTAGATCTTTTATCCATAAAATGGTACAATAAAACTATTTGCCTCATAGCACTATGGGATAAAATAAGAGGACACATAGCCCTTAGAAAAGTGTTTGATGCCTAGAAACTGCTCATTCAATATTTCTTACTGTGATCATTTGATTGCAAGCATTATAATTGTTATTATTTAGTAAGCTTAGGGTTCGGCATATATGGTGGTTACCCTGGAAAGCACAGTTGCAGAAATATAAATACAATGAGCCTCTGAGACACAGAATAAGAGTGGAAGAGTCCCCAAGACTAATCAGATGTTGTCAAAGTTTACCCAGGTTTGCCTCTGCAGATGTAAAGTTTCACCTGTCTTTTCCTCCATTTGATCCCTGATGTAGGATCCTAAGACATAAATGATGGTCATTAATAATAGCCCTCTGTCATATAAAGGCTTAGGTTCCACCTGTAGAATTCAATTGCCCTTCCTTATATTGATTTCCCTGGAATGAAAATGAATTTCCATTTTCAAATAATGCGTGGGACATGAATTCTGAGACTGAGGCCAGGGAAATAAAAATAAACCTTCACTAACAAGCACTGGCTCATTGAATGTCAAACAGAACAGATACAGCACGTAGACTGTGGTCTTCTCACTCATGTAACTGTCTCACTCTGTGTTATGTCTGTCCTGGTTTTGTGTGGTTATAGAGTTTTGCTCATTTTGTGCCTTTGAACATATTCTTGTGTAAATTGCATGCATTCATGGATAGTCACCCAGGCTTACAACACAAAGATATCGAAAAAGTCTAAGGATCACATTGGACGGTAAGCCGGGAGGGCGCTCTTTGAAATTCTGAGAAGCGAGCCATATTTTGGCAGAGCTGATTGTTTTTCAAACTGTTTCAAAATATATTCCAGCTTTTTCTTTATTTTATGTGCTCAAACAAGAACGAAGCTAGCTTCATTGTCATAATTCAGGCTCTTCCATTCCTCCAGTGGGTGAAGAAAGAATGCCTCTCTGAAGAGGAGCTATCATCCACAGTCCAGCTGGGATTCATCTTGGCTGCTACCACCTGAGACTGTACTCATATTGTTTTTCTCATTGCCATTGCTGTAGTCAGCCAGCAGAGCAAATCAGAATGCTTCCTGGCTCTTGGGTATAAATGTAACAAAAGAAAACAAGACAAATAAAGTGGTGGCTATTGTAAGAGAAACTGACACGTAGTTTTATAATCTCTGTCTCTTTTGCAGGAGTTTTGAATTACATATATTAATGAAAAACAGATCTGTTCATCAATCCACCACTCTTCACGAACATTTCACTTAGCATTTCAAATTTTATTCTATCAAAGCTATTAAAAAAAAAAACCTAAAGGCAAGGATTTGAAATTTCTTACCTTCGCCTGTTGCAAATCACTAATCTGCATTTTAACGCCAAGAGAGAAGTCGTATTACGATATCCCCAAATATCCAATATTCATTTAAGGTTTTAAAATCTTTATTCACCTACAGCAGTAACGAATGTGAAATTTCTTTTACTGGCTAAATTGATAAAAAAGTATTACTCATAGAAGTGGTTAAGTGTAGAAGAAATCCTACTCGCTTGGGTCAAAATGCTTGTTCTCCAACTGAGCTGTTATGTGATCTTGGGAAAGATGTATACCCTTTCTGAACTTGAAAGCTTTCATCTTTTATAACATTAGGACAATTAGTATGTACATTGTAGGAACGTTGTGCGAATTAAGTGAAATACTTTATATGGAATGCTCAGGAATACATTTTCTACATAATAAGACCTTACGAGACATTTTTAAAAATAAACAAAACTTATATCTTAAAATTCCACAGTATTCTATACATCCCACATTCTTTCACTTGAGGACTCGAGAGAAAGCCTAGCTTCTTTATTTTTCTTGCTGTGTATTTTTCACGGAGCGAATTTCATTTGCAGACCGAATTAGGGTCCATTTAGTCCAGAACCAGGCAGCATCAGATGAATTTGCTTTGGAGCAACTGAACCACTATGTGCAGCAGCCTTTGTTCTGGTTGTGAAGATAAAATATGAAGAGTTATGTCCATGTGGAAGTAAGGCAGGGCTTCCCTTTAGGAACACAAAAATAGAATTTTTAAAGTCCCAATTTCCTAATCACAGTTATGGACGCAGCATGAATGCTCAGAAATATCTATCTCAGATGATTTTAAAAGTACCAATTCATATCAAGAAGATAGACAGTACCGTTTTCCTGTTTTCCCTTCCAAAATCATACACAAGTTCCAATTAATGGATTCCAGATCTTGTAAACTATATTTTATTCCATCAAGTCAATTACCCGGCATGTAGTGCCTGGATTCTGATTTTGTTTTTACTACCCATAGGATGGTTTCAAAGAGCCATCTGAAGACGTGTGTTTGTGCCTCACATGGTACACATTAAGAATTAATAAGAAAAATAAGAATTAAATGTCATGAAACATTTTATATTCACTATTGTTCACTAATGAGTAAGTAATTCGTATGAGAGCATGCTTCTTGTTACTTCAATTAAATCTGGTTAACTAAAAAAAAATCAAGGCCAAATTATTTGTACAAATGTTGATGAAGCTGGCTCCGTGCAGAGCTAAACCCCCAAACCATTTTCCTATATTGTCTGTACAAAGATAGACACCCTATTGAAACATACGGCATGTTGGTAATACATAAGGAATAATTAGAGATTTTATGTTCTGTATGACAATAAAAAGACACATAGAAATACAGGAGAGAAGGGTTTTGCCCTGAATTAGTTTGTGTGTGTGCCGGGGTGTATTTGGGCACATGCTTACATGCATGCACACACACACACACACACACACATACATGCACACACACAGACACACTCATCTATATTCTTGGGAAGACACAAAGCGTGCTACTGCATAAGTGTTATTTAATGAACGTATTCTGAATGCACTACATACAATTATTATTGGTATTATGTTTAGCATTTCTGTAAGCACCAACATCCCGCTCTGAGCCATGCAGAATGATGGAGCAGTACATCACGTCTGCCCTGTAGGCACACAATCTCAAGTCAGGAAACTGACAAATATGCTAAGGCTGGAGAAAGGGGGAGAAAGATGGGTACTGGGATAGGGCAGAGACTAGGAATGTATTATATCACAAAATTCATTTCAATAATCTTTAGTCCTTTATTTTACTTTAGCATTAATGTGATAGAAAAGAAATGTAACCTTAGTGGACAGAAAAGAAAAGAAAAGAAAAGAAAGGAAAGGAAAAGAGAAAAGAAAAGAAGAAAAGAAAAATCCAGGAGAGAGGAAATGTCTCATCGTGTAATTAGTTGGAATGTTCTTCACGATTGGACATATGGGAGGATAAAACTATATGAATATAAGAGTGAGATGAACAAATGAAAGTCGCCCACTGTGTTGAAAACACACCAGAAGAAAGTTAGAGAAGGACCAAAATAAGCAGGGAGGTCCTGTGTACATGCAGTTCTAGGAAATAAATATATGTTTATTTTCTTCTGAGAGTCAGAATCATTTCGAAAGTGATTCCTATATATACATGCTTGTGTATATATCTAGAGACCCTTTTAGAATGTCCCTGAAGTCTTATGTATGACCTCATCGAAAGGTCAGTCAAGTTCAACATGGAGAAGTAACTGTGTTTGCCTTAGCTCTGACTGTTAAAACAAGTAAATATATTCGAGATACCTGAGGCCTTTTACCTACTCCCGCACCTTTTTATTAATTGTGAAACTTTACTTAATCATTACATGTGTTATGTTCTTTCTCCATCTTCCTGATGTCCAACTATATTAAAGCGAAAAATGTTTCTTTGTCATGAGTCACAGACATGCTCTGTGTTGGAAAGCATTTGTATTTTTAAAAAGACAGTTTGTAAAATGGATGCACAAATATCTAATTTCCCTCTCTCTCTCTCATGGCAATTCTGTTTTCTTCAAAGAAGAAAGAAACAAAAACACCAAATTTGGTTAATTTTTTTAACCTATGTCATTTTTTGCTAGCCATTAGCATGCAATTGAAACCGTCATTATTCAATTTAAATCAGGTCATTTTGAGCCAATAAGTGGTTTTTTTTTTTCGCTGTGTAGGTGATATGGGGAGAATCACGAAGCTAATTCTCTAAAAACCTAACCATCCACGACGTAGCATGGTTGACCTAGGCCAGGCTCATACTAGCTAAGCATTCCATCAGTGACTAGAAGTCCTCTGGGGTGTGGGATCCAGGAGCGCCAATGTGTTGGGCATTGTCAGGGTCGACAGACTCACCCCTCAGGACTATTACAACTTCTCCCAGCTGGACCCAGCGGTAGCTGCACCTGTTTTAAGAACATCTCGGTCCACGGGCCAAACCCCAAGGCACTCATTTCTCTAAGCTTGAGGCCCCAAATCCTGACCCTCATGTTTTAAAAAGAATTCGAACCCTATGTGAATAAGGTTGAGGAAAAGATGTGGAAAATCTCTTTTTTTTTAATTTAATTTAATTTTATTTTATTTTTATCATATGAAATTTATTGTCAAATTAGTTTCCATACAACACCCAGTGCTCATCCTAAAAGATGCCCTCTTCAATGCCCATCACCTACCCTCCTCTCCCTCCCACCCCCCATCCACCCTCAGTTTGTTCTCAGTTTTTAAGAGTCTCTTATGCTTTGGCTCTCTCCCACTCTAACCTCTTTTTTTTTCCTTTTTTTTCCTTCCCCTCCCCCACGGGTTTCTGTTAAGTTTCTCAGGATCCACATAAGAGTGAAAACATGGAAAATCTCTTTTAAGTAACATTAACGCCATGCTCTACACGTCTTTGTACCATCTAAACTTCTTTCTGGAAGAAAGGAGAGCTATAAGGAAATAAACAAAATTAATGACTACCTTTGTATCACACACAACATCCTACACAGGGTTAGTACTTACTCTGAGCTCAATACATGCACGTTGAATACAAGAAAACTCAGGTGTCGGTTGTGTTGACATAGATAAACCCTCCATGATGTGATTGTGATTGATACCCATTTCCCAACGTGTTTCTGTCTCTTCTGTGATAGGCTTTCTCTTCTTATTTCTTTACCCCAACTTTAAGATCGTTCACGAAGTTATCAACAACAACAGTGACACAAGTTTTATTCATCACTTCTGATCAAAGGACATCTTTTTGCATTTAAGGAAAATGTTTGAGTAGAGTTTTTGTTTGTTTTCATTCTACATCAACGGTAAAATCTGAAGCTTTTGATTATGGTGAAGAAACCAATGTAAATTTTTTATCTCAAATTAAAGTAAAATCCAGTCAATAACTATTAAATTATTAGTTACTACCTTTTACTAAATCTTACTTCAGGTAGCCTTTTTATAAGGGAGAGTTTTCCAAAAGAAATTATAAGATGACACAAAATTGAAGAAAAATATTTCTCCAGAGGGTCTTTTTATTTTGCTTCCTCTTAAATTACTGAATGCTAAAATACTTGAAGTTTAATATTTTAAGATCTATCCAGCACTGTCAACATTCGTGAGTCCATTGCATGTCTTTGAGAGCTTCAAGATATTTAGCAGCAGCGCTCAAACTATTTAAAAATGACTACCTAATCTTTTCACTGTTTCATTATATTTGCCATGTTTAGTTATTTAATTTTTTTTATATCTTTGCTTTATCTTATTTTAGAACAATGAATTTAGGAGCCTTCGCATGGAATTACTTATAATCCAGCTCATCGTGGGGTAGATTGAAATTCAACCAGTGTCTTACTTAGGTTTTATTTTACAAAATAAGTGGAATTCACTGGTAATCTTCAGAGTGTTTCTCTATACTGTTAATCAGCTAAACATAACCATCAATTATAAATGCAAATTTTCAGGGTTAAATTGAGTGTTCAGATGCTCTAATGTAGCTTTTATTGGCTGTACATTGCCAAGTCTACACAACACAAAATAAAGTGTTGGGTCAATATTTATTTTTGAATTGGTGCTCTACAGAGAGCTAATATGGGGGTAATTCAGGTCAAGAAAAAAGAAATAAGGGTGTTACAAATGCAATAAGAAGGGTTTTTTATTTGCGTAGTTTTGCATGAATTATCTGGATTATGTCAACTGTGTAGACGTCTGTCTGGGAGTAGGATCTGGGAAGTTTATTCAAATGCTGACATTTACGAAGAATAATATGAAGAGAGTACAGAAATCAGAAAAAAAACGTATTTTCACACGTGAGGAAGAGAAAAAAAAATCATGGACCTTTGAGATGATTTTTTTTCATGGTCATTCCTTGTCCACCATTTTCTGATGAAAGCTTAGTTAAGAACCCATTTTCCTACCGAAATTTTATAAAGAAAAATAAGCAGAGCTGAGTCATACAGCCCAATTTTTTTCCCTTTTTATCAACATCTCCAGAATAAGAATCATTTATAAGCTTTACTAGCAGTATACCATAGTGACAGGCTTCCAAACAAGGAGAAATAATTTATTAGCTCACAATGTTTTTCCAGCCTCCCCCCCCCGCCCCACCCTGAGGTGGTGTATAGGTTGTGCAATGAATAAATTAAGTATATTTTCTGCCTTGTGCTTGGCATAAATCATTACTTTTCCTGGACCAAAGGGTGATTGACTATTTGCGATACTATTTTGAGTTAAATAAGCTTTGTAATCAAGAAGAGTGGGGATTTCACTTTATTTATTTATTTTGCGATAAATAAATAAATAAATAATATCACAACATATTTATTTGCAAGATAGCTGTGACGATTAAAATCATACTTTCTATTGTGAAAAGAAAAAAAAAACCGTGACCGAGAAAAGAGCAAGAGGATGAATCCACGCAAAATCAAATTGGTTTACTGAGTTTTCACTGAATGTAAAGATTTCCTTCCTTTTGGTTATAATTACAGCTTTTATACCAAGCATAACATATCCATAATGTTATTTTTGTTATAATTATTGCAGCTAATGGTATCACAACTTACAAGGAGGATTTTCTTCACAAAGACAGTTAGGCACATATAAAATGTATCTTATTTTATAATACGCTGTTTCATGTATTCCCAAGGAGACTGACTATTACGGAAGAATATATTTTCATGTGGAACCATTGAGTAAATGTTTTAAGGGAAGACAATTAAAACCCTAGTCAACGATGTATATTTATGCATTACATTTTATAGCCCTGTTACATCTTAATAAACTAAGACAAATTACAATTTTTTCTTTAACAGGGATTTTAGGAAAAATGAAGATCATAGCCTCATCTATAGCTCTTTTCATGCTCAAGGCATTACATTAGACTTTCGAATCAGAGCAACAGATGTGAGAAAGCGTTACCACACCAGGCAAGGCATTTTGCAAAAAGGGTCTAGAGCTCGCTTTTGCTCCCCAGCCCTACATCTTGATGAAATGTGGAGCAGGATGATAGTCCAAAGTAGAATGTTTGTCAGAGGATGAAAAATGGTTGGAAATAATAACTTAAAAAACCAGACTAATTTAAAGCTAATTTAAAACATAAAGATGTTAACATAAATCCAATGATACGCCTCCCTTAGAGAGGATGCAGATGATAAATTTAAGATCGTGGGAAGGTGCCGGTAGTATGTCAATACCCAGACAAAGCAAGTTACAAAACCAGTATGTACCTTATAATGTAACTTTTCTAACATGTTACAGACTTGCAGAAGTAAATCTGGAAGGAGATACACAAAGAGTTTAACCCTACTTACTTCTCCCACTTAAATGATCATTATATCTTGCGTGCTGTATCTTCTCCCTGTTGTGTACCGACCGGACTAGGATTGCTTCTGTAATAAAAATGAGTGACTTTGAAATTTTGAAACACATCTTAATTTCAGAATCTTTTCTCTAGAGCTTGGTATCAGATTTTCCAAGTTACCAGTATTTTTTAATTGAAGTTTATTTATGCATTTATTTTGAGAGAGACAAAGAGAGAGAGCACAGGTGGGGGGGGGGGGCAGAGAGAGAAGGGGACAGAGGATCCGAAGCAGGCCCTGTGCTGACAGCAGAGAACCTGACGCGGGGCTCACACTCACAAACCATGAGATCGTGACCTGAGCCGAAGTCGGAAGCTTAACCGACTGAGCCACCCAGGTGCCCCTATTTGATGCATTTCTAAAAGGAGAACATCAGAGCTGTACCAAACAGCTGCATAAACTCATATGTGGAACGTGAGAAACGTAACAAAAGACCATGGGGGAAGGGAAGGGGAAAAAATAGTTGCAAACAGAGAGGGAGGGAGGCAAACCATAAGAGACTCTTAAATACAGAGAATAATCTGAAGGTGGATGGGGGGGTGGGGGAGAGGGGAAAATGGGTGATGGGCATTGAGGAGGGCACCTGTTGGGATGAGCACTGGGTGTTGTATGTAAGCGATGAACCACGGGAATCTACCCCCAAAACCAAGAGCACACTTTACACACTGTATGTTAGCCAATTTGACATTAAATTATATTAAAGACAAAAAAAGAAAGAAGAGTTCACAGGTACAGAAATTGAAAAGAAAATGTAACTTGACCTGATGTTGAGATATTATTCCGGAAGCTATGAAGAGAAAGATATAATCACGGGAAATGACGTAAAAAATAACTTGACAGGATATAAACATTTGTATATTTTAGTAATAATTTATTCATTTTATCCATTTGCCAGCCAGATATTAGAATTTCTTCACCAAGATTTTGTGGGAACGTGTGAGAATGCTTCCAGACTATCATGAACTAATTATTTCAAGGTGACTACATAAACAAAATGAGTCGTAAGTGTTAATAAGTAGGGAAGATTGTGTTTTGTTTCGTTTTTCCTCTCAGTGATTTAACTTCAATAATTATTTGACATTTCTGTTATTACAACAAAGGAGGTAAAGAGATGAGTTTCTAAAAAGCGTGTGATTTTTTTTTAAAGCACTGTACTGAAATATCTCCCCGCTCAGTTCTCTCTGGAAGGTTCCCTTGGGCTTACTGGGGGCCCCTGTGTTGAATACACGGGGGACCAGAAGTGAGAATGAGAGTCATGTGATCCCGTGAGTAGAAGCAGAGGGCAGCTTGTCTGAAGCAAGCAACATTTAAATCAGTGGCCCTGCTGCCGAAAGCTGTAATCTGACTGGAATATTTAGTTTCGTAGTGTTCAAGAGAGTTTAGAGTTTTGTTTGTTTGTTGTTGATGTTCTCCCTTTTTGGAGGAAAGATAGGCTGCACACTTAATAAATATTTATACATCGTGATAAATAATACAATGCATCTCAGACGAAGACAGCCTCTCAAACAGGTACAAATAATTTACCAGATCATATATATATATATATAATTTTTTTGCCTTTTTGTCTCCGTGAGCATCAGGTTGGTTGGGTTAGAATTTAAGGAAGAGAGGAGAGAAATGGTCATTTTTATTAAAAGTAGCAGTCATGTGAACAAAACGCGAACTCTCCCTGGCATTATGGGAATCAACTCTAACTCTCAGGGATGATTTAAGCACAGTGCTTCTAGGCAACCATTTATTTTTTTGTTGTGTTTTGTAATTTTCTCCATAGTGAGATGTCCCAAAGTGAATCCTTTGACGCTCCTGTTTGTAGTGCGAGATTTCCTAGTCTGCCCCCAGGCGGTGTGCTGATTTGGTGCGCCTTGTTTAGTCTAGAATGCCAGCGCTGTGTAGCATAGGAGCCTCAACATCTACGAGGTGCCCACCTATGGGAGCAAAACAAGAGTGTTCGCTGAACCCACGGCTTCTCAGTGACCCTCTTAAGGCAGGCAAGACAGATCTCAGATTTCAGATCGATGGAAAAAATTATTCTTTCCCGACAGACACTCTCTTCTTTTTACGTCATTTAGCTGAATGGGAAAGAGGCCCCCCTTGCTGGCTGATTCAGTGTCATCAAATGACGGAGGTCCCTCTCAGGTTCTCCGTCTTAGGCGTTCTGCTCTTCGCTAAAATACTACCCAGTGTATGATTTCTTCAGTGAGCTTTGGACCTGGAAGAGAAGTAAAACGGACTTTCTGAAATTTTCCAAAGTCCCCCCCCCTTTTTTTCTTAAAGAGAACCAGAGATCAACTACTGATCTTGAAGGTCACGTGCTCTCCTGGCACGTGAGTCTACCTCCAGAGAACTTAAACAAGGTACCTTAACTAAAAAACAAAACCCTACTTAGAGGTGAACTTCAATGAACCATATTCATGTGACTCTAGAAGGGACAGAGAGAAGACACCTGTCCTTCTGTCTGACTTCTCCTGATTCTCTGTTAGTTCTAACGGCAAGAAAGGAATGTTGGAATTAAGAGATGAAGTTGGGAGGGCCAACAGGCTATAGGAATTTCTTCTGAGAATCCTGTATTTCACCTCTGGTACTGGGGCCTTTAAGTCATATAATAATGGGTTTCCTAGGGACACCTGGGTGGCTCAGTCGGTCAGGTGCCCGACTTCAGCTCAGGTCATGATCTCACAGTTTGTGGACTCAACCTCCACCTTGGGCTCTGGGCTCCTTCAGATTCTGCGTCTCCCTCTCTCTGAACCCCCCTCTCAAAAATAAACAATATATATATTTTAATATAATGGGTTTCCCCTTCATTGTATGTAATCGAAACATCCCATTGAACAGTAGAAATTCAACATCATTATTATCTTTTAATAAAAAGAACATTTTTTTTTTCGTTAGCTGTTGACCTATATGTTATTCTCAACACTCTTCGATACCTTCAGCGATTTTCCTTGTTTGGGAGGAAAACAGTGAAGTTTTACCAATGAATAACGATGTGAATAAATACATGGTATAGGTAATGAAAACCTTGCCGTAGGCACAAAAAGGCCGTGCCTTGAAAAGAGTTAGGAGGGGCGCCTGGGTGGCGCAGTCGGTTAAGCGTCGACTTCAGCTCAGGTAACGATGTCGCGGTCCGTGAGTTCGACCCCGGGTCAGGCTCTGGGCTGATGGCTCAGAGCCTGGAGCCTGCTTCCGATTCTGTGTCTTCTTCTCTCTCTGCCCCTCCCCCCTTCATGCTTTGTCTCTCTCTGTCTCAAAAATAAATAAACGTTAAAAAAATTAAAAAAAAAAAGTATTATAAGAAAAGAGTTACGAAACCGAACACCAAATGAGAGGTTGAGCCCTTGAATAAAATCAAGGCGAACATCTCAGCCATAGGGCCTTAGCTCTGATTTCACAAAGTTTTAGGTATTGAAACACTCGCTCGCACTTTGTGAGCTTGGGAAAACAAAATGCGGCATGCATCAGTGAGCACATGCATTCGTGAGCACATTTGGAGCCGGTGGTGCTTGAACAGGCACCTGCCACTCTTCGGAATCTGGATGGATTGGAACTGGAAAGTAAACACCGCGGTGGGGTGAGCAAGGGGCTGTGGTAAATCATGGCCAAGGGGGACCATTTGGGGTTTCAGGGGGAGGGACCCTGGAGAGCTGGAGATGAGAGACGTCTGGGTGCAATGCTAAAGGGACCTGAGAGTTCTATGATGAGTTATTGAATTGTTATTCCTTGAGAGAGAGAGAGAGAAGGAGGGAGAGACTGGAATTCTTTTTCATACTTTTGACTGCAGGACCAGGTATTTTTTAGTTCCTTTAGGAGTTGTGACCCTATGTGGGTTCCTTTGGTGCCTAAGGCTAGCTGAGGCACAAGATCTTTTGTTGGTTTGCATTTAACTTCCAATGAGTTAGCATACAGGGTCATATTAGTTGTGCAATGTAGTGATTCAACACTTCCATACATCACCCAGGGCTCATCACAGCAAGTGCACAACTTAATCCCCATCACCTAGTTTACCCTTCCCCCCCGCCCCCCCACCCACCTCCTCTCTGGTAACCATCAGCTTGTTCTCTATAATTAAGAGTCTGTTGCTTGGCATGTCTCGCTTTTTTACTTTGCTCATGTGTTTTGTTTCTTAAAATCCATGTTTGAGTGAAAGCATATGGTATTTGTCTTTCTCTGACTGACTTATTTCACTTAGCATTGACTCTCTAGCTCCAAGTCATTGCAAGTGGCAAGATTTCATTCTTTTTTTGTGGGTGAGTAATATTCCATTATATATATGTGTGTGTATATGTGTGTGTGTGTGTGTGTGTGTGTGTGTGTGTATATACACACACACACATATATATATATTCATCAGTCATCAGTCATCAGTAGATGGAAATTTGGGATGTTTCCATAATTTTTATAATTTGGCTATTGTAGATAAGGCTGCTATAAACACAAGGGGGCATATATCCCTTCGGATTAGTATTTTTTGTAAATATCTAGTAGTGAAATTGCTGGACAGATCTTTTTGAGTAAATGGCAGGTGTTCTTCTATCCCATGCACACTACGTTGACTTTGGAATGGAAATGTAGACCTTTGCGTTCACCCCCAGTCAATTTTACTAGTTGACTTTGACCACGGCTTTAAACTAACCATAACTCATAGAATGTTATATCAATATTGAAGAACAAGTGGTACATGTTACCTACAGTTTAGAAAATACTGAAAAATAAAAGGGAAAAAAAATAACCTAAAGCATGTCATTCAGAGATAACATTTGGAATAATAGCCTGTTTTCAACCAGTCTCTTTTCTAAGCTATGTATATATGCACACACATTGCCTATACATAAAGTTTCATCCCTAAAAAAAATGAAAGAAAAACTATCTCATAGTATTAATCTTCAAAAACATGCTTTTATGGTGGCATAGCCTTTGACCGGCAAAGCTAGGCCAACGAGGAAATGCTGAAGAAAACAACCAGAAATGGAATTTTTGTTTCTGATTCTTATCAATCAATTAATCAAGTCTTGGCAATTTTTATTTAAATATCCTTATATCATGCAATTACCACTTATCTGTCATGTCCAAGAGAGAAGTCTGAGAGTCATTGTTTTTCCTAAAAGCCTGACTGAAATCAAGTTATACTGTCAATGGCATTCCCCTCATCTACCACTCGTTAACCATATCAAAAATGGAAATGAGTTGAGTTTGGCATAACTCATAATGTCATTTGGGAAGAAGGAAGAAGAAGCAGAGCCAACATTAATGTGCACTGTGTGAATAATTTACTTTAATTTCAATTAAAGCACCAGGATGGGATGTAGGAAACCTTTTCTGTGGCTGCTCTAAGCTCGGGGATTTAATTTGGTTAGCAGAACAATTTAGATAGCTTAGGGACCTAAATTTGGAGCCAAGATGTTATGGGTAAGGATACAAAATAAATAGTAGTCTACAGTGTATGTAGGCATTACAATAGGAGAAGTAAAAGCCAGAAAGAAAACACCAGAATAATTTGTATGAATCAAGGCTGTAAATTAATAATTTCTATAAAGGACAAGCAGAAAATGAAGATAAAACAGGTCAAGAAGCTTTGGAGGGTCAAGGAAATGAAGAAGTCAGAGAAGTGTGCCTTCCTAAGAGAAGCACAGAGAATGCACATCTTGCCTTTGTATCCCAAAGATCTGGGGCTGTCTCTCTTGGATCCAGATTCTTATCTTTGCTAATTATCTGAAACTTTTGGCCAGTTCTACTGAAAGTCTCCCAGAAAATTTGCCACTGTTTTCTGGGATAACTAAGCTGATTGTATCATATTTCTAATGTATAATTTCCTTTTTTCCTTCTGAAGTTTTCCTCTGCTATTTTTGTTTTGCCTGTCAGATGTGTCTGCGGATGCTGAAATTTCTGTCTTACCCACACATTCTATTTATCCAGACTGGCCCAGCTTGAAATGGACCAAAGTCTCTTCTGTTCTAGCAACTGCGACACCTTCTATTTACTAGGATACCTTTAAATCTATAATGTTGTATTCGATGTTTTCTCACGTCCTCAAGATTGGTCTGGAAGTCATGGGTAATGCAGAGACATCTGGCATACCCACATGTGATCAGGGACAGTGTGCATAATGTTTCATTCACTTTCAGAGATTATAGTGCAGAAATATTTTTCCATTTGCCCATGGTAATACAGTAGATAGAAAATGATCTGGTTAAAAAAAAAAAGCCATAGCTCCCAAGTCTCAGACCACTTTTGGCCACCTCAACCAGCCTACCTATGTCACTGAATGAGGTGATATGTAAATAATGCAAGCTATGCAGATATGAAATTGTATTCACTTAGGATACACTTTATGCACAATGAATGCTATTAACTAGTTTTGATGGCAGGCTTAATACTGAATATACTTGCCAAGTATTTACAGAGTGGTTAATTCAAATTTCATATATTAACAAGCAGCCTCACACCTAACCATTCATCACAGGGGTTGGCAAACTCTAGTCCTTCCGCGAAGTCTGGCCCACCCACTGTTTTTGCCAATAAAGTTTTATTGCAACATAGAAATAGGCACTCCTCTACATATTTTCTATGATCGATTCTGTGCTAAAACAGCAGAGTTGAGTGATTGCCACAGAGGCTGTATGTATCTGCTTCTTTACAGAAAAAGGTTTTCCAAGCTCTGGTCTTCCACATGCAACTACACACAGAAATTCAAGTGAGGGGTAAAGTTACTAAAGCTACTAAAGTAGATCTTCCAACATTCATTCAGTCAAATATTACAGAGTCCTGGGAGTAGAGGAACAAAACAGCCCACGTACCCACTCTCTTAGATGGGGCCAATTAAACAAAAAATTATCAGGATTAAGCTAATAAAAATAATTGAAGAAAGCAAAGAATTTGCTTTGCATGGTCAGAGTAAACATGAAACACGACTCAAAAGACAAGAAGACATCAAGTGATAAAGAGGGAGGAAAGCAGCTAAGGCTGAAATCTAGTTGCATCTATTTCTTTTGCAAGGAGAGTGTGGGAATTGGAACCACCTTACAGAGAAAGAGACTCTGGTCTCGGAGCTGGCAAGTGCCTGGCCAGCAAAGCAAAGAGGATCAGGACCTTGGCATTCTACTCCAGACGCCACACCCCGGGTTGATCAAAGATATGCTCCCTAACACCTGCTCTGCCTCTCAAATTCTACATCGTATAATTCTATGATTCCACCTACCTGTTCAAAAAGAAATGGCTGATGTTTAAAATAAGAAAGCCAGGTCTCGCAATTGCAAGCGTTTCCATTACAAGAAAGTTTAGAAATTCCAAAGGCTCTCCTCCCCAGCTTTCTTTGCACAGATGCTAAATCCTGGGTTGTTGTTGATGGACTCGTTCGACTTGTTTTCATGGACCGCTGTTGTCTAAAGATGAGCAGAAATCACCCAGTTATTCTCAAATGGGCAATATAGGCACGGTCTATTCATGCATGCGCTTAAGTTTAAACATTCAACAGTTTCAAGTAAATAAAATCTTGAAAGAATCCATTTCACGGCTATTCACGACACTGAATATCCCTTCTCACACCATTTGCCCTGTGAAGGTAGATGTGTCTGCGGCGACACTGGTAGCATCACATAGCATCATCACCTGGTTTTGTTAGTTCATGCATATTCTCAACAAAGACATCTGTTTAACAACTTCTGGTTCTTTCCCTCGTCTTCCAATAATGATTTTTTTTTTTAATTCACCATTGAGGGAGATTAATTCATCTGAGAATGACTGCTTCATTTGCTTCTCTTTGAAAATTCACTTATCCCTGGGGGCGCCTGGGTGGCTCAGTCGGTTAAGCGTCCGACTTCGGCTCAGGTCATGACCTCGAGGTCCGTGAGTTCGAGCCCCGCATCGGGATCTGGGCTGACGGCTCAGAGCCTGGAGCCCATTTCAGGTTCTGTGTCTCCCTCTCTCTCTGCCCCTCCCCTGTTCATGCTGTCTCTCTCTGTCTCAAAAATAAATAAATGTTAAAAAAATTAAAAAAAAAAAAAGAAAATTCAGTTATCCCTGGGCAAAGAAACATAATCTTGTAAGTGGTTATCAAGTATCTTAATTGTTTGAAAGAAGTAAACCATGTGGTTTCAGTCCGGGCAGAAGGAATTTAAGGAACTCAAAGTCAAAGGGTTTAAGAGGCTCAAGTTGATCACCAATCAGATTTCATGGAGAAGGTTAAAAAGCTAAGTTGACATAACCAAGAGATCCTACAAATTGGTGGTTGAAAGAATAAAGAAATCATCTCTCTCTCTCCCTCTCTCTCTCTCTTTCATGTAATGGTCCTGGATGAGAATGCGGGATGCTTTGCTCTGCCTAATCATTCATTTTGTTTTCCCACCAATTGCATTTTGGAGAGGTGTGGATGAGCAGGTAAAGGGGGTAAACAGTGTTTGGATTAAAGATGCATTAGTTCTCCCCAGGTTTCTACACTCAAAAGTGACTACATTTCCCTTTCTGTATTCTTTGGCAGTGGATGGTTAGTCAGTCCCACACTCAGGGGGTGGGAAATTAAGCTCTATCCCCTGGGGAGGGTATCTTCATTTATTATTTGTAATTCTGTAAGAAAGTTTTGCCTCATATCCCCATTTATTTATTTATTCAGTCATTTGTTTATATCAACAGGGACTCGATATTTCTTTTATTCTTTGGGCTATAATCCACTTACTGGCATTGTTTTGTTGCTCAGATTAGTCGAGTCTTAGACATTCTTCTTTCATTTTGACTCCTGTGTTCTTTTGACATGTGTGTATAGATATAGACAATTCTGTACTTTGTGGCACCGCAAGATGTTCCAAGCTCATCTTGTCTTTTCTATACCCTGGTCCCAGAATCATCCATTTCTGTGAAAAGCCCTGATTCCTCTACCTGGGGAGCAGTATTAAGAAGCCACAATCTGGGCACTAGGTATTCTTTAGACTCCTGAAATATCACTGTTTCCAGGCACTTTCAGCAAACACAGAAAGGAAATATACACGTGTATATGCCCAATGTGTGCCCACATATGTATATTATATCCGTATCTATCTGTCTATTAAAATAAATGTGAGTTTACACTGATATCTCCAACTCAAACCTAATACCACAGTGTGGGGTTCACACTCAGGAGTGAATATCCTCCTCCTATTTATTTGTGACTTCTTTCTTCAAGAGACAGAGACTGTCTAGGGATGAATTTTAATTGTAGTTGATGTAAGCCAATTGCGTTCATTGATACAACACAGTATTTCATTTTTGGCTCTTTTTCTTATATGCTATCTTTTATCCTCTTTATTGGGTGGTTCTTATGGCATTTATAAAATTATGACATATTGTTCTATTGATTATGTTTACACAATGAGTTTATAAGTAGACGTATAGCTCTCTTTTTTTTTTCTTTAGATACTGTTATGCCCTAAAACTTGTTTTTATCCTTCCTCTGTGTTCAGAGTCAAATTAAAGATGATTTGTTTAATACTTAGGATTCTATCAATAGACTTATTCTTCTTTCCATTAGGTTCTTCATTTTTCTTCTACTTTGTTCGTTTTACTACAAATGTGTCTATATTGTCAGAAAATATAACATTTACATGTTATTTCTTCCTCTTCCTTCCTTCCTTCCTTCCTTCCTTCCTTCCTTCCTTCCTTCCTTCTTTCCTTCCTTCCTTCCTTCCTTCCTTCCTTCCTTCCTTCCTTCCAATTGTTGGCTTTGGCTTTTATTTACTTTATATTTTTAATTCTATTTTTTTAATGTTTTTATTTATTTTTGAGACAGAGAGAGACAGAGCATGAGCAGGGGAGGGGCAGAGAGAGGGGGAGACATGGAATCCGAAGCAGGCTCCAGGCTCTGAGCTGTCAGCCCAGAGCCTGACGCGGGGCTCAAACTCACCGGGTGTGAGATGATGACCTGAGCTGAAGTCGGACTCTCAACCCTGACTGAGCCACCCAGGCACCCCTTTAATTCTATTTTTAACTGAGCCACCCAGGCACCCCTTAGAATTTTTAACTGAAGTACATACAATGTTTATGTTAAACACGTTTATATTAGTTTCAGATGTACAACATAGAGACTCTGTAATTCTATACATTACTCAGGGCTCCCACAATAAATGTGGTTGCCACCTGTCACCATACAGTGTTATTACAGGGTTATTAACTATATTTGTTATGTTGTACTTCTCATACCCATGACTTATTTCTTGTACACCTTGAAGTTTGTGCTTCTTTTTTTTCAATGTTTATTTATTTCTGAGACAGAGAGAGACAGATCAGGAATGGGGGAGGGGAAGAGAGAGACGAAGACACAGAATCTGAAGCAGGCTCTGAGCTGTCAGCCCGAACACGGGGCTCGAACTCACAACCCGTGAGATCATGACCTGAGCCCAAGTCAGTCGCTCAACTGACTGAGCCACCCAGGTGCCCCTTGAAGTTTGTGCTTCTTAATCCCTTTCACTTATTTTGCCCATCTTCCCACCTCTCTCCCCTCTAGCAACCACCAGTTTGTTCTCTGTATTTACGAATATGTTTCTGTTTTGCTTTGTTTGTTCATTTGTTTTGTTTTTTGGGAGACTATATATATATACATATATCTATACACACGTATATATACATATATATGTACATACATATATAAGTGTGTATAGATATATGTATATATACGTGTATATATGTGTGTGTGTGTGTGTGTGTGTGTGTGTGTGTGTATGTGTGTGTGTGTGTATATATATATATATATATATATGAAATCACACAGTAACTGTCTATCTCTGTCTGACTTATTTCACTTAACACGATAACATCCAGGCCCATCCATATTGTCATGAATGGCAGGCCAATTCTGTCACGTTATTTCCAGTTGCTAGTTTCCATTCTGCAGTTAAACATGTCTGTGCTTTTCACTAATACGTGGTTGGTCCTTTCTCAGGAGGAATCGGTGGGAAAAATATTTCAAGCTCTTGCAGAAATTTTCACCATTTCTGTAGCCTATTCTTTGAATATCAATTTGGTTAGGGATGAAACATTTGGATTTTTTTTTTAATTTCTTAAATGTCTTAAGCATGATGTTCAACATTTTGCGGATATAAAGTGCTGGTTCTGATAAGGGAGATGTCAATCTGGTTTATTTTCCTCATTAGTGGCCTTTTTTTTTGCCTCGATGTCTAACATAGGATTTTGTTATTTTAAAGTCAAGTGTATTTATTAAAATATTCTTAATGTTGACTCTTCTGGTGAAATATCTCAGTGAAACAAAGTTCCCATTTAGTAATTAGCTTCAATTCCTCTTTCCTCAAGAAAAATAGTCACCTTTAACTTTCTGGTAGTTTTGTGTTTTTTGTTTTGCTTTGTTTTTTGTTTGTTTTTGGTTAATTCCATTATTTTGGTTTTCTGCATCATCTGTTAACTCTGACAAACATACTCCATCTTCCTTACATTTGTCCTGGATGTTGTTAAATCATTTTTACTTGTTTTGGCAGTTTTAATTTTCTATTTCAATTTTTTTGTCCTCTATTTTCTTAACGAGTTTGTCCTTTCTCAGATTATTTTTTCCTCTCCGGTTTTCTGCTTTTCCCAGAAGTGTTTCCTGAATTCTATCAGATCTTCTCTCATCTGCTTTTTTGTTTTGTTTTATTTTTAAAACATTCGTTTTCAAAAATTATCATATTTTGAGAGACAGAGAGCAAGCATGAGTAGGGGAGGGGCAGAGAGAGAGGGAGAGAGAGAATCCCAAGCCGGTTCTGCACTGTCAGAGCGGAACCCAACGCAGGGCTCAAACTCACAAAGCTTGAGATCATAACCTGAGGTGAAGTCCGACGCTCAACCAACTGAGCCACCCAGGTGCCCTGAACTGGTTTAATTTTAAATTTTATGTTATTTTTCCATGTTGCTGAAGGTGATTCCCTTGTGTGTTGCTTCATTATTTGACTTAGTTGGCTCTTTACTACTACAACACTTATACTTGGGGGTTCACCTGCAGTTTTTTGTTCTGTCATCATGATTAATGGATATGAGTCTTTGTAGCTTAGGAAATTGACGCGTAAGTATTTCGGGTTGATCAGCATAGGATTCCTGCTTCTCTGATCCAGACCTCCTCCATCTGTTGTCATCTCAATTTCTTTTTGCAAAATCGCTTTTTCTGTTAGCCACTTCCACTATTCTGATCTGCTTCTATCCCTGCCTTCGGTAAATGAAACTTCTCTCTCCCCTTTACCCCTTGCCTTTCAACCTTGTCCAATATAAATTTCATTTCCAGTATTTTTCCCCACCCTCCTCCTGATGGGTCTTTGACATTCTAAACAGGAGGGGGTCTTATTTCTTATTTTTTTTATATGTGGGTATTTTTGAGGTCTTTGAGAATCACCCCAATTCTCATTGCTGCTCCGATGACCCCATAGGAGAGCTCCATTGTCTGTTTTTAACTTACCTGTAATTCAGAGCCAAAAATTACCCTTTCTAGTTTCTCTGAGTTTTTCAGATAACCTTGCTGCATATGCACCTCAGAGATGGGTTCTTTCCTTTTGGAGGCAATTATTTGGTGGCAGTCTCCATGTTATGCTGCTTTTAGGACCATTGGAAGTCTCCTTTCTCTTCCTTTCACTACCTATGCACAGTTGCCAAAGTATGCAGCCAAACCTGACCAGTTTATGTCCCTACCCACTTACACCCTGGGGCTCTAAACTTCTATCACTTCTAAATGTCAAATAAACAGCATCACACAGTATGGAATTTGCTTATTTCATGCACCATGTTTCTTTGAAAATCTATCCAAGTTGTCTTAGACAGTGTGTTCCTTTTTATCGCTGTGTAGTATTCTATGATATGTATGTATCACAGCTCATTTACCCACTCATCTTTTGAAGGACATCTGGGCTCTTTCTAGTTTTGGGCTATTACGAATAAATCTGAAATGAACATTTGTGAAATGCAAGTTTTCATTCTACTGAACAAATGGCCTAAAGCACAATTGCTGGGTTGTACGGTAATTGCATCTTTAGTTTTATAAGAAACTGCCAAATTGTTTTCTAGAATGGCTGTATCATTTGCTTTCTCACCAGCCACGTATGATGACTGATCTAGTTTCACTACATCCTCACCAGTATTTGATGTTGCGGCTTTTTTGTTTGTTTTATTTTAACCGTTTTGATAGTTACAGGGTAACGTCCTATTGTGATTTTAACTTGTGTTTCCTGATGACTATTGAACATCTTTTAATATGCTGACTTGCCATCTATATATCCTCCTCGGTGAAATGTCTCTTCGCGCCTTTTGCTCATTTTCCAGTAGGAATGCTTATTTTTTAATGTTGAGTTATAACAGTGTTTTGTAACTTCTAAATACTAATTCTATGTCATATATGTAGTTTGCAAATATTTTCTCCCAGTTTGTAGCTTGTCTTTTCATCTTCTTCATGGGCCTTTAATATGGAAGAATATAAGGTTGATAATATTTAATTAATCAATTTCTCCTTTAAAGATTTTGCTTTTGGTGTCATCTAAGAACTCCTCACCTTTGTCTTAGATCCCAATGATTTCCCTCCATTTTTTTTTTCTTTTGTTTTTCCTAAAGGTTTTATGGATATACATTTACATTAAAGTCTCTGCGGTATTTCGAATTACTTTTTTCTATAAGATATGAGGTTTAGCTGAAAGTTAATCTTGTTCTACCTAGGGATATCCAATAACTCCAGCACGATTTGTTGATAAAGCTATTCTTCCTTCACTGAATTCCTTTTGTATCTTTCTTTAAAAATGTCTTCAGCATGTTTGTATGGATCAGTTTCTGGGCCTCTATTTGATTATCCCGATCTATATGTCTATCTCTCTCTCATAGTACACTATCTTGATTACCATAGCTGTATAATAAGCTTTGATAGGATGTAGAGGGATTGCTATATTTTATGTTTACTTAGCATAGTTTTCTTAGCTATTCTAAGGCCAGTGCTTCACATATACATTTTAGAATATTATTTTCTTTTCTCTTCTTTTATTTATTTATTTATTTTTTAATTTTTAGAGAGACAGAGAGAGAGCACAGTGGGGGAGAGAAACGGAGGGAGAGGCAATCTTAAGTGGGCTCCACGCTGAGTACAGAGCCCAATGCAGGGCTGGATCCCATGACTCTGGGACCATAACCTGAGCCCAAATCAAGAGTCAGATACTCAACCAACTGAGCCACCCAGGCACCCTATAGAATAAGATTTTCTATGTCTACATAAAGCGTTGATGGGATTTCACATTTATATACACATATATGGAGAATTGGCATCTTTAATCAGTTGACCCTTACAATCCATGAACAAAGTATAGCTCTTCATTAGTTTCCTTTTTGATTTCTTTCATTCGCATTTTGTAATTTTTAACATATAAATTCTGTACCTGCTTAAGTGCACACCTTAGTATTTCCTTTTCTTTGGAGCAATTATAAATGGTGTCATGTTTGTAATTTTGCTTTCGTAGGCTCGCTACTTGTATATAGAAATACCATTGACTTGTAGACATTGTACTTGTGTTTCATAACCTTGTCCAATGCACTTATCAGTTCTAGGAATTTTCGTAGCAGATTCCTTGGGATTTTCCATGTAGATAACCATGTCACCTGGTACTACAGACAGTATTATTTCTTTCTTTTTACTATGAATGCCTTTTATTTCTTTTTCTTGACTTATTGCAACAGCTATAACTTTCCGATGTTAGAGCAGACATCCTTCCCTCTTCTTTATCCTACAGAAAAATAACTTGGTATTTCTTCCATTTACTGTGATGCTAACTGTAGGTTTTTTATAAATGTTCTTTATCAAGTTGAGGCAGTTCCTTTTTATTTCCTACTTACTGTTCTTTTTTTAAAGTAATGAATAGGTATGGGATTTAAATACTTTTCCGCAAAAAAATCAACATGATCGTGTGATTTTTCTTCTTTAGCTTACTGATATGGTGGATTAAATTGACTTTTTAATATTAAACTAGTATTGCATATGTAAAATAAATCCCTTTTGGTCATAAATATGTTTATACACTGTTGGATGTAGTTTGCTAATATATTTTTTGGAGGTCTTGCATTTAAATTTATAAGTGATACTGGTCTGTAGTTTCCTCAGTCTGGGTGGTCATACATATTTAAGAAAGCAAGAAAAAAGAGATTTCTCATAAGATATTGGCTCACACAATAATGAAGTCTGTGAAGTCCACAATCTGTAGAATTTTTCTCCTGTTAGGAGAAGTCAGTCTTTTTGTTTTACTCAGGCCTTGAACTGATTGGATGAGGCCTACTCACATTATGGAGGATTATGCTTATTCAATGTTCACTGATTTAAATATCAAACATATCCTAAACCATCCCCTCCCAGATGACACATAAAAATAACTATCACAATGGCATGATTTTTTCTCTCATCATTGCATTAGCAGCATCCTATGTATTCTGATCTGCATATTTTCATTCAGTTCTATGCATTTTTAATTTCTTACAGACTCATTCTTTTACCCACAGATTACTCACAAGTGTGTTGCTTAATTTCTGTGTGTTTAGAAATTATCCCCTTTTTGTTAATGATTTCTTGTTTGAGTCCATTGTGGTCAGAGAACATACTTGACACAATTCCAATTTATTTAAACTTGTTCATATTGGTTTTCGTTTTCTTTCTTTCTTTCTTTCTTTCTTTCTTTCTTTCTTTTTTCTTTCTTTATTCTTTCTTTTCTTTTCTTTTCTTTTCTTTTCTTTTCTTTTCTTTTCTTTTCTTTTCTTTCTTTTAAGTAGGCTCCACACCAAATGTCAGGCTCAAACTCACTACCTAGAGATCAAGAGTTCCATACTTTACCAACTGTACAAGCCAGGCATCCCTTGAGATTAATTTAATCTACCTTGATAAATGTTCCCTGAGCACTTGAAAAAAAGAAGTGTATTTGTTCTTATAGTTGAGTAAGAGCATTTTCTTTCATTTTCTTCTGACTTTCACAGTTTCAAATAAGAAGTTTACTGTTAGAGAGGGAGGGAGCCAAATCATTAAAGACTCTTAAAAACTGAGAATAAACTAAGGGTTGATGTGGGGGTGGGAGGGAGGGGAAATTGGGTGATGGGCATTGAGAAGGGCACCTGTTGGGATGAGCACTGGGTGTTGTATGGAAACCAATTTGACAATAAATTTCATAAAAAAAATAATTGGCTTCTATATGCAATTTGTCATTTCCCTTTGTATACCATTAAGTTTTTTCTTTGTCTTTGGTTTGTGGCAGTTTACTTAATGTGTGTCTTAGCGTGGATTTCTTTGTGTTTATTCTTTGGGGGGTTTTCTCAAATGATATTTTTCGTCAAATTTGTGGAGTTTTGTGATTATTTCTTCAAATATTCTTTTAGCCCATTGTCTTTTTCAATTTCTCCTGAGACTTCAAGTTGTCCATTATTGCCTTACAGGTCCCTGAGGCTTTCTTGTTGTTCTTTCTTTTGTCGTTGTTGTTGTTTCTTTTTCTTAGTTTACTATTTTCTCTTTGTTCTCTGGTCCTACTGTCTGTCATGTTCACTTTACAATTGGGCCCATCAGAGAGGTTTCTTTTTGTTGTTTAATTTTGGGTTATTGTATATTTCAGTTTTACATTTGGCTCTTTTTTATAACTTTTACTTATTTCCTGAGACTTTCTATTTTTCTTTTGTTTCAAGAGAATTTGAAATGACTTGTTGAGACATTTTTATGATGGCTGCCTTAAGAATCTTGTCAGATAATCCCAACAACTGAATCACCTTGGGATTGGCATTCGAACATTGTCCTTTCTCGTTCAAGTTGTGCTTTTCTTGTTTCTTGGTACAATAAGTGATTTTCAATTGTGCCCATTATTTATGATGTTTTGGGTCTTATTTAAATCTTCTACTTTTGCAGAGAATCATTCTGTTTTGGGAGGCTTGAGTTCCCATGACAGTTTAATCTTCAGTATACTTATGGGCTTATTTTGGTTTACTTTGGTTTACTTGGTTTATCTGGTGCTTCTAGGGCTCCCACTGGCCCCTGCCGGTGCTATGGAAGGGAGCAGATAGGGTTTCCCTGCCAGGTTTCCTAAGTGCCTCCCGGTAGGGGATGGAGTCTAGCCTTCCTGGACAAAGAAGTATTTCAGGGCAGGCAGCTCATGTGGCTGCGTCTATCTGTTTGGATATTTCCTGGTGTTGGACACTGGCCTCAGGTCCATGAGAGCAAAGAAGCTTCCCTGAAAGGGCACTTGTTAGAGCAGAATGCCCCTGCCTGGTAAAGACAGAGATGGCTGCCCAATCAGGTTTCTGTTGAGGTGGTGTGCCCATGCCTCTGGTATCTTAGGTAAGAGACAGGAGTCTCAGTCTCCTGGGCACAAAGGCCCTTTCTTGGCTGCTTCTCTTGTTGTTGAATCCCTCAGGCGAATCTCATCTTCCAAATCCATACTCTCTGTGGGAAAGGGAGCCTCTGGCTCCATGGAGAAAAAGAGCACTTCC